>NW_022437176.1:68873-248639 GCF_009761245.1 Sapajus apella | reverse complement strand
AAAGAAAGAAAGAAAGAAAGAAAGAAAGAAAGAAAGAAAGAAAGAAAAAAAGAAAGAGAAAGAAAGAAAGAAAAAGAAAGAAAGAAAGAAAGAAAGAAAGAAAGAAAGAAAAAAGAAAGAAAGAAAGAAAAGAAAGAAAGAGAAAAGAAAGAGAAATAAAGAAGGAAAGAAAAAAGAAAGAAAGAAAGAAAAATCCCACAGGGTAGTAAAAATCACAATCTAGCAACATCAAAACTCAAGCCCAGCTTTACTCAGAGAAACACAAACATCTGTACTAAAGGCCTAGTAAAAGAAAAGGCAACTCAGTTTTAAGACATAAAATCTACTTATCTTGGTTTCTGTGGTTCTACATAAGATGCCCAGATTTCAGCCCCAAAATTACAAAGCTTAAGAAGAGAGGAATAATGATATCTTGGGAAGCAAAAGAAGATAAAGATGAAAACAATTGTGAAATCAGCCTCACATGTGACGCAGATGTTGCAATAATCTGATACAGAACTTAAAATACCCATGATATGTTAAAATCCTAATAGAAAATATGTGCAAGTTTAGATAACTAATTTCAGCAGAGAGATGGAAACTCTAATCATGTGAAAATTCTAGAAATGAAACACATTGATAGATATAAATAATACCTTTTTACGAGTTCATCAGTAGACTCAACTGTATTGAAAGTATCCATGAACTTGAAGGTAAGTCTATTGAAATTAGAAAAAAACACACACACACAAAATAGAAAAAGAGTGGAGAAAAAGACAGAACATTTTTTTTCTAAGTTCACAGATTGGAGGCAGTGTTAGCGTGCCCCTTCCACTTGGAAGAACAGAATAATGTGTAGAGATTCACACTGAATTTTCTTTCCAAGAACCAATGCAGGAATGCAATAGAAAAACTGAAAGAATCCACAGAATCTTTAAAAGCAGCAGCAGGTTACAGCCTGCTTTCTGAGACAGGCAAAAAACTGTAAGTCCCCAGAATGTAAGAGGAACAGAGTCTGCCTCCAGAGTACACATCCCGGAGTAGTGTGAAATATAAAAGTAGAAGCAGGAGTTCAGTCTGGGTAATAGGGTTAAAAAATGTCTACAAAAAATACAAAAATTAGCCAGCTATGGTGATGCATGCCTGTAGTCCCAGCTATTCAGGAGGCTGAGGAAGGGGGATCACCAGAGTCCAGGAGGCAAAGGTTTCAGTAAGCTGAGAATGCACCACTGCACTTCAGCCTGGGTGACAAAGCAAGACCCTGTCTCAAAAAAAGAGAAAAAAGTAAAAGTAGCCATAGGAAGTGCCCTGCAGGTATTCCCAGTCTCCAGCATTAACCAAGGGAAGCCATTCATGACTGTATCTAAGAGAGGCCCTCAGGGAAATCAGCCAAGAAGCTCAGGGAGGGGTGACAGGGTAAAAGAAGCTCCTAACTGAATTTTGTGATATAATCTCTAATAGAGATAAACTCCCCTGATTAGAAAGCAGTGAAAGGAGATTAGGGGTGAGTAGTGAGCTCCAGATACTAGTGCAGGATCTAGGCACCTTGTTTTGTTGGCAGATGGAGAGGGGCATGGCCTAAAAATTGTGCTTGCTATCCCTGTAGGGAAGTTTATGGCCTGGGGCAGGTCTGAGCTCTGTGCACAGACTACCTGAATCTAAATCCTGCATTCTTAGCAGAGCACTGTGAGAGTGAGATCAGTCTCATCAATTGCATGGAAGCTGGGTGAGGCTTACTGCCACCAACTACTCCCCACACCCTTCGCCAACTCTTCAGTGCAGCAGAGACAGTATTACTACCCTCTGGAACACTTTCAAAGTGGCCAGAGAACAACACCTCAACCACCACAGGGGTGATGTCCTTTCCTCCCCAAGGAGAGTAAGAGCATACGCCCACCTAACCCTTTCCCCACCTGGTGGTACCCTTCCACCCACCCTAGTAGCTTAATAAAAAGGACACAAATTTTTGGGAGCTTAATAGCCCCCTGCTTACTTGAGGAATCAGAACACTTCCCCTGAGCAACTTGGGCAAGCTCAAGTCCCACTGCTAGTACCACAGCTGGTGCTCTTTTGCAAGTACCACCTCCTGGTTGGAGGCCAATCCACACAATTCATTTCAGTCCCTCTAGGGAAGGAGGGACTAAGGAAGGAGACAAGGAAGGAGACAATTGCTATGCAATCTCAGCTATTACCACTGGGTACAACACCCTGGCTAGCCAGAGGTCCTGAGTCTATCCACATGACAAGTTTATTACAACTATAACCAGAATTTATGAAAGCCAGCACATTGTCTATCTACAATCAAGGAATCTCAGAGTCTTCATCGCTCTCCTGCCACCTCCATAAGAAATGGTGCTGGTATCCCAGCTGGGAGACCTGAAGACAGGTCACATCGCTAGATTTCTTGCAGATGTCCTCCAGGACAAGTCCAGAGTCTGGTAGCACCACTAGGTTGCTAGACCCAGAGGTGCAATAACAATCACTGTTGTCTGGCTCTCATGAAGTCCCATTCCTAGGAGAAGGGAGAGAGTACCATATCAAGAGACCACCCCATGGGACAAATGAATCTGAATAGCATGCCTTGAGTTTCAGGTATTTTCACTTGTAGGAAGGTTCTTACAGTAGAGACACAATTGTAGTGTTGGGGGCACTAGGGAAAGTCTGCATCTCTATTCCAACAGGTAGAGAGCCTCTGTGATCATAAAGGATCTGGGAGAAAGGGTTCTTGTTCACCCCTGGTACAACAACACTGCAAGCAAAGCTGGGGCTGCTCCCATGGCAATACATCACAGATGTACCTATAGACAGCCTTCCTGGAACAATTCAGGGTAATTGTATCCCCACAGGAGAACTCCCTAGATTCAGGCTATCACAGGAGGCAGAGTCACAATTTCTCCCTACTTGAACATCAACATTTCTAGAGATGAAAAGTGGTGCCTGTCTGATCTGAATAGCTAGAACACTGGGATGGGAGTGAGGCTGGGAGCAGATAGCTTTCTTGCTGGCCTGGCAGGGAAGCTGATGTAGCTCCCACCCTTTACCCTAATAAACCTCACTACATATAATTTAGAGCTCCCCTAGCCACTTTCATCAAGCCTAGGACCTCTGCCCTCCATTGGGTATTACATCTACCAATCTACTTTAGCTACAACTGGTGTCTACCCAGGGATACTTCCCCCTATTGGCCTGAAGCCTGAATCAACAACTCAGTTAATAAAATACTGGGGGAAAATTAAATAAATTCAAAAAGTGTACACCATGGAAGAATGAGAGAAGCTTCAAGAATCCTTGACATTTCAACCCCATAGAAGGTAGTAAAGTAAACTTGCCCACACACCAAGTACTTAACGAGCATCTAGAAAATCCAGTGCACAAAGACTCTCTATAACAAAGAAACTCACACAGAGCCTTAACCCCTAAAAGCACCAAGAATCAAGTTAGACTGTAATAAACTACAAACAGTAAAGTCAGATCCTTACGAGGAAAAAAAAAATTTAAAAAATTACCATCAAATCAAAAACAAATTCAAGAACTGTTTGAAGAAATAGTCTACCCAAATCAGAAAGAGCCAGAAAAGTCAGTCTAGCAATATGACAAAATGGAGTTCTATAGCACCCCTAAAAGAACACATGAGCTCCCCAACAATGGATCCAAACCAAGATGAAATCTTTAAACTACCAGATAAAGAATTCATAAGGTTATTAAGCTACTCAAGAAAATACCAGAGAAAGGTGAAAACAATATAAATAAATTTTAAAAAGCCAAAATATAAATTAAAAACTTTCTAGAGAGATAGATATTGTAAAGAAAATCCAGTCAGAACTTATGGAAATGAAAGTCAAATTCAGAGAAATACAAAATGCTGTGGAAAGTTTCAACAATAGACTAGAACAAGTAGGAAAAATAATATTAGAGCTCAAAAACAAGTCTTTCAAATTAGCCTGATCAGAAAAGATAAAGCAAAAGAATCTAAATAAAACAGTCTCAAAGAATATAGGATTATGTAAAAATGGCCAAACTTGAAGTTCACCATTCTAACTGGCACAATATCGAATAAAACTGAAAATCAACTCCAAAAGAAACCCTCAAAACTATACAAATACATGAAAATTAAATAACTACTCTAGAACGGTTTTTGTTTTTTGATACAGAGTTTTGCTGTTGCAGATTACAGGTGTCCATCACCACACCAGTTAACTTTTTTGTACTTTTAGTAGAGACATGATTTCACCATATCGGCCAGGCTAGTCTTGAACTCCTGACCTCAGATGATCCACCTGCCTTGGCCTCCCAAAGTGTTGGGATTATAGGCATAAGCCACCACATCTGGCCTAAAATGATTTTTGAATTAACAATGAAATCAACACGGAAATTTAAAAGTCTTTGAAATTAATGATAGTAGTGACACAACTTCAAAACCATTGGAATACAGCTAAAACAGTGCTAAGAAGAAAGCTCATAGAATTAAATACCTACATCACAGCCTGAAAGAGCACAAATTGACAACCTAATGTCACACCTCAAGTAACAAGAGAAACAAGAATAAACACAGCAGAAGAAAAGAAGTAATCAGAGCAGAATTAAATGAAATTGAAACAACAAAAAATACAAAATATAAATGAAACAAAAAAGAAAGCGGATTCTTTGAGAATATAAACAAAACTGATAGACAATCACTGATATTAACCAAGAAGAGAGAATATCCAAATAAGCTTAATTAGAAATGAAATTGAATATGAAACCAATAACAAAGAAATATAAAAGATCATTCAAGGCTATGATGAACACTTTTATACACAGAAACTAGAAAATCTAGAGAAAATGAATGAATTATTGGACATATGGAAAATTTCCAGATTAAATCAGGAAGAAATAAAAACCCTGATCAGAGCAAGAGTAAGCAGTGATATTGAATCAGTAATTTTAAATTATCATTTAAAAAAGTAAGGATCAGATAGATTCACAGCTCAATCCTACAAGACATTTAAACAAAAATATGTACCAATATTACTTAAACTATTTCAAAAGGTTTCCCCCATAGGCCAGAGTAGAGTTGGAAATATCTGTTTTTACATTCTACAGAGTGTTTCTAAACTGCTAAATCCAAGCAAAAGTTAAACTCTGGAAGGTGAATGCACACATCACAAAGCAGTTTCACACATAGTTTCCCATGAGTTTGTATTTCTCTCTTCACCGTAGGCTTCCATTCAGTCTGAAATGTCCCCTTCTAGATTCCACATGAAGTGTGTGTCTAAACTGCTGAATCAAAACATAGGTTCAACCTTCTGATATAAATGCACACACAGGCCAGAGTGGCATTAGAAATATCTGTTTTTAGATTCTACCCAAAGAGTGTTTCTCAGCTGCTGAATCTAAACATGAGGTAAACTCTGGAAGGTAAATGCATACATCACAAAGCAGTTTCACAAACAGATTCCCATTAGTTTTGATCGTGAGATATTTGTCTTTTTACCATAGGCCTCCATTCAGTCTGAAATTTTTCTTTCTAGATTGGACACGCAGTGTGTTTCTAAACTGCTAAATCAAAACATAGGTTCAAATCTCTGAGGTGAATGCACACACAGTAAACAGTTTCACAGATAGCTTGCTTCTAGGTTTTAAAGCCAGTCATTTGGGTTTTTCCCATAGGCCAGAGTGGTGTTGGAAATATTTGTTTTTAGATTTTACACCGAGAGTGTTTCTCAGCTGCTGAATCAAAACATGAGTTGCTAGGTCCAGTTATACCTCACTATCTCCCTTTTTGTCAGGGCTAAGGAAAAGGAGGAGAGTTAGAGCTAAAGAAATATCATAAAGTCTCTGTGGGCAGGGCCTATGCATAGGAGTTGCATCACTTAGCCATTGAACCCAGCTATATATAAAAATACACAGTATATACAGGGCCCAGTCAAAAAAGGAGAGTAATATCACCTAGTTACTGGGTCCAGCAATATCTCACAACACTCCCTGAGGGGAGAGTCTGGGCAACAGGGTAATATTACCTAAGTAAGTACAAAAGAGTTGTTTCAATGCCCCTGATGGGTAGAATCTTGAAAAAGAAGTAAATAACCTAGGGACTAGGCCTAGCTATGTGTCAGATTCAGCCCCAAGACAGGGCTCAGGCATGAGAGAAAAGTCACGTCATGTAGGTACTGGGCAAAGTAATAGGTCACAATCTTTACTGTGAGCAGTCCGTAGGAAGAAGTAGAGAGTCACATAGTCTAGGTGATGGGCCCAGAGGTATTTCTCAGTGACCCCTGTGGGTAGGGGCCAGGAAGAAGAATCACATCACCTATGTGCTGTGCCCAGTTATAAGTCACACTTATTTCAGTGGGCATGACTCAGGCAGTAAAGAAGAGTCACATTATCCTGGTTCTAGACCCAGAAATATGTCACAATCTCTCTTATGGCAATATTTACGTAAGAGAGAAGAGTCCCATCATATAGGTGATGAACCCAGAGGTATATCACAATGCCTTCTGTTAACTTGATCCAGGCAGAAGATTCACATCAACTTGGTGCTAAGCCCAGTAACATGTCAAAATCCTTTCTGTGCAAAGGGACTAGGCAGAAGAAGAGAATCACATTACCTGGTGATGAGCGCAGAGATATGTCATAATGCCCCTTGTAGGCAGGGCCTAGGGAGTAGAGTTACATCGCCTGGGTGTTGGATATACCAAAGTGTCCCATATGGGCAATGCACAAGCAGGAGAGTCACATAACCTGGGTGAGGCAAAGCTATACACAACAATGCTTTCTGTGGGCAGAGCCAAGGAAGAAAAGGAGACTCACATCAGCTGGTTGCAAAGTCTAACCATATGTAAAAATGCTCACTGTGGGCAGTGCCAAGGAAGGAGAACAGAGTTACATCTTCAAGGTGCTGGATTCAGCAATATGTTAATATCCCATCTGTGGGCTAGATCCATGCAAGAGCATCAAGTCACTCAGGTGCTAAGCACTGGCAGATTTCACAGTCAAACCTGCAGAATGGCCCAGAAATGAGATGAACAATCCCACAACTGAGTTGTAGGTATGGCATTCAATACCTCCTGCATGTTGGGTGTAAGCCCAAGAGTAACCAGCTCAACAGCCAAGTGGATTTGTGCATGACAGCATCAATTTCTGTGCAGACTGTGTCTCCTTAGTGAAGTCACAGCCTGACAGGTGTGCTGAATCTTGGTCTGAGAGTCACCAACCTACATGTATCATGTATGAGTCAATTTTTCCATTTGACTGACTATACATGTGAGACTCAGAACCTCAACAGTGATGTGTGTTTATGTCAGAGGATGACAGTATTTACCGTTGGCTGGGTGTGTATATGAGTGTCACAATCTCACCTGTTGTGCTCAGCCTGGTTAGCACAATCTGTGTACTATCCAACGGCCTTATACAGTGTGAATGAGAGTTGCAATCAATTTTGAGACCTTTCTGCTGGTATGGACACATGATTGCACCTGTGGCATTAAGTTTGGGTATGACAGTCAACATCACTACAATTAACTAGGTCAAGATAGGAGAGTCCTCTCTTGCCTGTGAGCTGGGTTTAGAAATGAGTCACCCTGGCTGGGTGCGGTGGCTCACGCCTGTAATCCCAGCACTTCGGGAGGCCGAGACAGGCAGATCATGAGGTCAAGAAATCAAAACCATCCTGGCCAACATGGGGAAATCCTGTCTCTACTAAAAAAATACAAAAATTAGCTGGGCGTGGTGGTGCTTGCCTGTAGTCCCAGCTACTCAGGAGGCTGAGGCAGAAGAATTGCTTGAACCCAGAAGGCAGAGATTGCAGTGAACCGAGATTGCGCCACTGCACTCCAGCCTGGCACCTGGCGACGAAGTGAGACTCTGTCTCAAAAAAAAAGAAAGAAAGAAAAAAAAAGAAAGAAAGAAAAAAAAAGAAATGAGTCACCCTTTCAACTGTGGTTGAATGTTTACATATGAACATGGGCCTAGCACCAAGGTGATGTGAGTCTTTGGCCTAGACACTTCAAGCAGGAGGCAGTGGGACATATCTCTGGGCCTATCTGAGCTTTTCCCATAAAACGGATGTGACATATGTCTAGACCCAGCACCTAGGTGATGTGACTCTCCTTTTTTGACTAAGCTCTGTGTATTTTGGGCATTCTAACATATCCCTGGACCTAACATCTAGAAGATAAGGAGACTCTGCATGGGCCATACCTAAAAAGTTTCTTGTGACATAGTTCTACATTAATCACCTTGGAGAGATGACTCTCCTCTCTTACCTGGGCTTTGCCCATAAGAGAGATTGTTACACACCTCGGCACCATGCACCTAAATGCCGTGACTCTTCTTTCTTGCCCAGGTCATGCCCACAGATGAAAGAATGACTTATTTCTGTGTCCAGCATACTGGTTATGTAATTATTCTGCCTGATCTCTGCTCACAGGAGGCATTGTGACATATCTCTGGGCCCAGAAACTATTTAATACGACTCTCTTCTATTACCTTAAATTTGTGCGTTAAGATAAATTGTGACATTTCTCTGGGTCAGCACACAGGTGATGTGGCTTTCCATTTCTGCATGGGCTTTGTTCACAGGAAAGAGACTGACATGTTGCTGTATTGACAGGTGATGTGATACCTCGGTTCTTATCTCCTTAGTTTAGTGCACATGTGCAGTAGCTTTACATGCTTCTTCATATGTTGTATGTTTCAGTAGCAACTTAGATCTCCACCCAGGAGTGTATGTTTGTTGTTTGCTTGTTTGAGATGGAGTCTCCCTCTGTTGCCCAGGCTGAAGTGATCTCCGCTCACTCCAACCTCCGCCTCCTGAGTTCAAGTGATTCTTGTGCCTCCTGAGTAGCCAGGATTACAGGCATGCACCACCATACTTGGCTGGTGTTTGTTTTTAATAGAGATGGGGTTTCATCATGTTGGCCACTCTAGTCTCGAACTTCTGGTTTCAAGTGATTCACCCTCCTCAGAATTCCAAAGTGCTGGGAGTACAGGTCTGAGCCACTGTGCCTGACTGGGGGTTGCATTTTTTGCCATTAAAATAAGCAAAAGTTAAGTTTGAGGACAGGTAAAATCAAAACGCACATGCTCTCTAGAGCAGAAAGTCCTTAATGAAGATACCTTTGCTTGAATAAGCCCAATGGGAATGCTAAGGTTTATTGTGTTGGCTGTGCAGTCACCACGGTTTCTGTATCCTGAGATCATGGCTAGTTTCTTGACTATCTTTTCTGCTTCAATTTCCCCCTAAGAGATCTTAGGGCCATAATCACATTGGAGGTTGAGGGGCTAGGTCATTTTTTCTGGAGCTGTTTTCTACCGAGTGGGTGTTATTTCTGTCAAGCCTGGGCCCTAAAGTTTCTTCCCGTGTGATCTAACAGGGTGTAAACCATGTCATTTATGGAACCAGTGGGTAAGATGTTGGCAGCCAAAGGTTGAATGCCTTGCAAAACTATCATGCAAAAAAAGAACTGCTGTAAGCAAGACAGCAAGAAATCAGTTAACATTTTAAACAAAGTTGGAACAAAAGTTAAAGCCGAAAGAATAGTAATGACTGATACTATTAAAGAGAGCAAGGCAGGTAATAGACATTGCTTTCACGTTCCAATGGAAGTTCCTAGAGATTTAATTTTGTCTGTCTGTGTGATGATATTATCACTATTTTCTTGGAATAAACCAGACTAATTGGTCTCAAAAACAGCATTCTCCTTCTAGATATAAACGTGTTCCTCACAGCCTGGCTATGAGAAGATCCCAGGCTCTTTGGTTCTGTAGGACTACAGTGGCCATGGAGTACAGATGTTGTTGAAGTCTACTGAGGCCCTCTGCTGCTTGTTGGGAAGCCATTGTGGTTTCCTGAGATCCTTTATACTAGATTCCCAAGGCTCCACCTTATGGTGACATTTGTGCTGCAAAAGTATTTTGCATTAAAGTGGTGGAAGCAGTGAAAGTTTTAGTGTTTTCTGGTTTTTGCCAATAAACAAAAGTTTTGTGTAGCTAAGTTGATGGCAGTCATCGGGTCTATTTATGGATGATAAAGCTGAATGGTGGACAAAGAAGTCTTCAGTATACGCACTGAAGTTCTCTAAGAGCCATCAGAATTGTTGCTTACATTGGATTAGATCATTTATTGAGAACAGAACATGCACTCTCATGGTCCTCTCTGCATTTGGGACTTTCTGCAGGGAGAGCAATTTTGCTGGCCCTGGATGGTATTAAGTCCCATGAGTATTGCAGCTGGGCTGGTCTCTACTGTTCCTGGCAAAGGCCTTTAAGGAAGAGCATAAAAAGGAGGTGAAACAAGATTTGATTCTACAGAAGACTCTGATAATGTGCGGGATGCTGGGGATTCTAAAGGTGTGGGCTCCTGAGAGCCCCTATCTGGAGCTGGTGTTGGGCTCTGGGGTCTGGGGCCTCTTCCCCTTAATAAGAATGGGTCTTCTAATGGGTCTGAGAGGCTTTCTTGCTTACTAGGCTTTAGCCCACAGGTGCTGCATAGAGCTGGGTTTTGTTCTCAGGCCATAAAGGCTTTCACATAGGATACTTCAGACCATTTTCCCTGATTTCTACAGAAGAGATCTCGCTGTAGGATGCTGTTAAAGTTCACAGTCTCATTCTCCAGTCATGTATTATCAGCTAATCTGTACACAGGCTAAATAGTGTTACAAAAGAAGATAAGGCTTTCTTTTTTTTTTCTAGTTCATCTAGCCAAAAGCCGTTCCAATAACATCTCAGTGGTTTCGATGACAGTAGAGGTAAAGGCTCCCCACAGTGCCGAGAGAATCCCGCAACGACCGAACATGTACTGAAATCCAGGAGGCGACGGGCCTCCCCATGAGCCAAGCGGAACCACCAAGGTGTCCAGAGCATCCCTTCAAAACCCACTAACTAAAGCTCTTGGAGGTCACAGGCATTTGCCATACACTGTCCTACCTCTCGCCAGTGCTAGACATTTCCAGCCCTACTGAGATGACTCCTACTGCTGGCTGTGGGGCAGATGTCTCGCTGACAAGCCTTTTCTTAATTCACCGGTTTGCCCTTTGTGATGCTCAATTATTAATACCTGGAATGCTCAGATGCAATCCCCACGACCGAGCATCTACATGACTGCACTTTTTGTTCAGCAAAGAAAGCCTGTTGAAGAACAATGTCAAGGAGCTGGAAAATGCAAGAAGCCCGAAGGGACAGGGTGCTCTTATTCTGCCCCTCAAAACAAAACAAAACAAAAATTTTGTATACAGAAAACCTGATCAGAAAATAAATTACAATAGCCACTAGGTGGCGATCGAGTATTACTGAAGCGACAGCAAACGGTAAGCTGAGTCTGAACTGTGGCCAGAAAGATGTGAAACTAAGCACCAACGTAGCCCGAATATGAACTGTTGACAGTGACCGATGTGATTAGTGTATTTGTGGATAGTACAGAAGTAGCAGCCAAAAGGAGATCAGACTTATATTCTCTCTCTAAAGAATATTGGTGACTTAAAAAACGTTTCCCTCGGAATTTTACTGAAACAGCACTGGAACAAGCAACGATAGTTAACCAGGTAGTCTGGAACTGCTATAGTATTCAAGGCAAGTAAAGGGAAAGTGAAATTAATGAAGCGGACAAACCTCTCACCGGGCCATGGCACCAGACATGATGATGGCTGATGTAATACCTTGGTTCTTATCTTCTTAGTTTAAAAGAATTTAAACAATTTAAACACACAGCAAAAGAAGTACAACATAGAGTAATTTATTGAAAAAAAAAGACTATTTTGAAAATCAAATGCAGAATAGATGGTACACTCTGATAAAGAAATTCCAGAGCAGCCTGCTCATAAGGGTGAGAAAGCATTAATTATTGGTGGAGAAACCCTCTTTATGGGGAGTTTTACATGATTATTCATAAGAAGGTGGAAAGAAGTGTTTACACTAAGCATGTTCTGCGTGGTCTTCTCGGTGCACATGTGCAGCAGCTCTACATATGTGTGCATACATTGCATATCTCATTAGCATCTTAAATCTTCCCCCAAGAGTGTGGTTTTTATTATTAAAATGAGCAAAGCGTCAGCTTGAGGACAGGTCAAATCAAAATGCACATGCTCTCTAGAAGTAAAAGTCCCTACGGAAGACAGGTTCCAAATGACCCCAGGTACTCAACATCTTAAAAGTCGCTCCCACAAAGCTGGAACACTGTCTGTTCCTGAAGGATCAGGTCCCATTTGTGTCTCCGAGACACTGGCAAGTCAGGCCCGACTTGAGATGAGACCGATGATTTCAATTGTAAAATGCCTAAATCGTCAGCAGCTTCAGGTTGCATTTTGGAGCTTGTCCACTTTAACGGCTTGATTGAAAATGCCTCACAAGACTCGTGCCTCGGAAATGGGGTTTTCTCCTTTACTTTTAGCAGATTTCGTGCAACCCTACACTTAACCTTCCTAATGCATCGACTTTCACATTCATGAAAAAACCGCCATTGAGAGTGACATTTCCAGGAAGTCACAGTCCTGGTCACTGCTCTACAGTGCTCTGAAGCTGTTCATAATCAGGCCAGGTGGAAGATTTCTCTCAAAAGCAGTTGAGCACGCGCTCTGGCTAGAGAAAAAAGAGGGTTGTGGCACAATGGAGAGTGTCTCGGATATCAGGGCAGTTTCCCCAACAGTTTAGGAAAGAAGCAGCGCCCTGGGCTGCAGAAGACACAATGCTCTGGAAAGAACCCTGGGTGCAGGTGAAAGAGAAAATCGAGCAGGACAGGACCAATCGGGTGAGGACAACCCGCCCGATTTGGGCAAAGGTAAAGTATCTTTGTAGGGTAATGCCCTCCTCAGTGCCCAGCCCAGACCTTCCCTCAACGTCCACATCTGTACTCACTATCCTTGGCAAAGAGTCGGCATGGATTCAGAGCCCAGCAGTACTTTGTACACCAAGAAGTCAACACCGGTCTGCCCCTCCCTCCAGGGCTATGCACTCCAGATCCCGGGACATGCTGGGATTATAGTTCTAAAGCCTACCGACAAACAGGCTGAGAGCAGTTGAGGGACTAGAGCTCCCAGCATATGACTAGGTGGGATGCGAACCACTCTGCTCCTCTTTCCAGAGCTGCGCAAAGCCCTGGAGCCTGCTGCATGCTGGGATTGTAGTCCTGCAGCTGCTTGACCAAAGGGCTGGGAGTGTTTATAAGCATACATCTCCAAGCAAGCCTAGGGAGGTGCACACAGCCCCATTTCTTCACTTGTCCCTGAGACTGGTGCATGCTAGAATTGTAGTCCTGCAGCCCTGTGACCAAAGAGCTGGGAGTGCTTATGAGCATATATCTCCCAGAAAGCCTGTGGAGAGCCACACACAGTCCCGCCTCTTCCTCCAGTGACGCGCACTGTCACTGGCCCCGGTGTATACTGGGATTGTAGTCCTTCAGCCCTCTAACAAAAGGTCTGGGAGTCTTTCTAAAACTACACATCTCCCAGCAAGGAGAAGGAGACATTCACTGCACTGCCGCTTCCTCGTGTAATGCGCACTGTTCCTGAGCCGAGTGCATGCTGGAACTGTACTCCTGCAGTCTGGTGATAAAAGGCTGGGAGTGTTTATGAGACTACATCTCCCAGCAAGCCAAGCGAGGTGCGCACAGCTCTGCCTCTTCCTCCAGTGAAGTGCACTCTCCCTGAGCTCGGTGCATGCTGGGATTTAGTACTGCAGTCCTGTGACCAAAGGGCTGGGACTGTGTAAGAAACTGCATCTCCCAGCAGGACCAGCGAGGTGCGCACAGCCTCGCCTCTTTTTCCAGTGACTAGAGAACTGTCCCTGAGCCCCATACGTGCTGGGATTACGGTGCTGCAGCTCTGTGACCAAAGGGGAAGGGAGAGGCCATGAGACTACATCTCCCAGCAAGCCCAGCAAGGCTCACAAAGCCCTGCCTCTTTCCCCAGTGATTGGTGCACTGTCCCTGAGCGGGGTGAATGCTGGGATTGTAGTCCTGGAATCCTGTGACCAAAGAGCTGGGAGTGTTAATGAGACATCTTCCAAAAAGCATAGTGAGAAGTGCACAGCGCTTTCTCTTCCTCCAGTGACGTGCACTGTCCCTGACCCCAGTGTTAAAGTATTCCAGGCATATGACAAAAGGGCTGGGAGTGAATACACTTCCCAGCAAGCCCAAGGAGGTGTACGCAGCGCCGCCTCTTCCTCCATTGACGTACATTGTCCCTGAGCTCGGTGTATGCTGGGATTGTGGTGCTGCAGCCCTGTGATCAAAGGGCTGGAAGTGGTTATGAGACTACATCTTCCAGCAGGCCAAGCGAGACATGCGCAGCCCCGACTCTTCCTCCAGTGACACGGCATTGTGACATGGCATTGTCCCTGTGCCCGCTGCATGCTGGGACTGTAGTCCTGCAGTGCTGTGACCAAAGGGCTAGGAGTGTTTATGAAACTACATCTCACAGAAAGCCCAGCGAGCTGCACACAATCCTGTCTCTTCCTCCAGTGACCCACATTGTCCCTGAGCCCTGCGCACGCTGGGATTGTAGTCCTTCAGCCCTGTGACGAAAGGATTGGGGGTGTTTATGAGAATACATCTCCCAGCAATCCCAGTGAGTCGCCCGCAACCGCACCTCTTCTTTCAGTGACACGCCATGTCCCTGAGCCTGGTGCTGGCTGGGATTGTAGTCCTGAAGCCTTGTGACCAAAGGACTTGGAGTGTTTATGTGACTACATCTTCCAAAAAAACACAGCGAAAAGTGCACAGCCCCGCCTCTTCCTCCAGTGAGGAGGGGGCCCTGTTTCTAAGCCTGGTGCATCCTGGAAATGTAGTCCTGCAGTCCTGTGAACAAAGGGCTGGGACTGTGTATGAGCATACATAACCCAGCAAGCCCAGCGAGGCACACACCGCCCCGCCTCTTCCTCCAATGACACGCACTGTCCTGTGCCCGTTGCATGCTGGGATTGTAGTCCTCCAGCCCTGTGACCAAAGGTCTGGGAGTGTTCTTGAGACTACAACTCCCGGAAAGCCTACTGAGGTGCTCATAACTTGTGTTTTCCTCCAGTTACCGGCACTGTCACTGAGCCCGGTGCACTCTGGGATTGTGGTCCATCAGCCCTTTAACAAAAGGGCTGAGAGTGTTTGAGAACCCATCTCCCAGCAAGCCCAGCGAGTCACAAACAACCCAGCCTCTTCCTCCAGTGACGCAAAATGTCCCTGAGCCAGGTGTGGCTGGGATTATAGCCCCATAGCCCCGTGGCTACATCTCCCAAAAAACATAGCGAGGAGCGCACAGCCCTGCCTCTTTCTCCAGTGATGGGCACGATCCTTGAGCCAGGTGCATGCTGGGATTGTAGTCCTGCAGCCCTGTGACGAGAGCTGAGAGTGTTTATGTGAATACATATCCCAGCAAGCCCAGCAAGGCATGCACAGCCCCGCCTCAATATTCTTGATCTTGGTACATAAGGGAATTGTAGCCCTGCAGCCCTGTAATGAAAGGGCTGGGCGTCTTTATAAAACTACATCTCCTAGCAAGCTGAAGGAGGCACGCACAACCCTGCCTCGTCCTCCAGTCACACACACTATTCCTGAGCCGGGTGCACGGTGGGATTGTAGTCCAACAGTCCTGTGACCAAAGGGCTTGGAGTGTTTATGAGACTGCATCTCTTAGCAAGCAAAGCGAGGCATGCAGAGCCCCGCCTTTTCCTCCAGTGATGCACACGGTCCCTGAAGAAGAGTTCATGAGATTACATTTTCCAGTAAGCCCAGCAATTCACTCACAGCCCTACGTCATCCTCCCGCGATGTGTGCTGTTCCTGACTCCAGTATATGCTGGGATTTTGGCGCTGCAGCCCTGTGACCAAATGGCTGGGAGTGTTTATAAGACTGTATCTCCCAGCAAGCCCAAAAGGTGCTTATAGCCTCTCCTCTTTTCTTCCAGTGACATGCGCTGTCTGTTAACCGATGCTTGGTGGAATCTTCCTGTAGCCCTGTGAGGAAAGGGATGGGAGTGATTATAAGACTACATCTCCCAGCAAGCCTAATGACGTGCTCACAGCCTCCCGTCTTCCTCCAGTAATGCACATTGTCCTTGAGTCCGGTCCATGCTGGGATTGTAGCCCTGCAGCCCTCTGACCAAAGGACTGGGAGTGTATTCTTACAGATCCGTTCACTTGTCATGAGAATGTTTTTCTTTACCCCATGAACATACTTTACAATAGCTTTCTTCAAGTCTTACATACTGATTACAGCATCCTGGACATGTTGAGAATAGGTTCTGTTGTCTGCTTTTTATCTTGTGAATTGATTGCATTTTCATGCTTCTTCACACATCTCATGAATTTTTAAATTGTGCAATAGGAACTGCGGGGACTCTGAATTCTGTTGTATATCTTTGAAAATTGTTATTATTTTAAGAGGGAGTTAATTTGAATAGACTCAAACTTCAATTCTTACATCTGTTACAGTGACATAGCTGAAATCCTCATTCGGTTCTTCCAAACATTCATATTATATATGTATTATACATAGATGTGCATTTCTATATAGCAAAATATAATATTTTATTAAGCTTTATTATAGTTATCTGTGAAATTGTTATTCAACAAACTACTTCATTATTACTGGAAGTCAGAACCTCAGTTTTGTTCACTTTTTGGACTTTATGTAAGTGAAATTATATAATATGCACACTTTTACATCTACTTTCTTTTATGCAACATTATATTTATATTTATGCTATTGCAGATAGTTATAGTTTGTTCATTTAAAAAATAATTTTTTATGTGGGCTCTTTCTGTGAAGAAAGTCAGTGGTAGCTTAATGGGGATAGCACTGAACCTATACATTACTTTGGGCAGTATGACCACTTTCACAATATTTATTCTTTCTATTCATGAGCATGGAATGTTTTTCCATTTGTTTGTGTCTTCTCTTATTTCCTTGAGCAGTGGTTTGTAGTTCTCCTTAAAGAGGTCATTCACATCCCTTGTTAGTTGTATTCCTAGGTATTTTATTCTCTTCATAGCAATTGTGAATGGGAGTTCACTCATATTTGGCTCTCTGTTATTGTTGTATAGAAATGCTTGTGATTTTTGCACATCGATTTTATATCCTGAAACTTCTGAAGTTGCTTATCAGTTTAAGGAGATTTGGGGCTGAGATAATGGGGTTTTCTAAATATAAAATCATGTGATCTGCAAACAGAGACAATTTGACTTCCTCTCTTCCTATTTGAATACCCTTTATTTCTTTGTCTTGCCTGATTGCCCTGCCCAGAACTTCCAATACTATGTGAATAGGAGTGGTGAGAGAGGACATCCTTGTCTTGTGCCAATTTTCAAAGGAAATGCTTTCAGCTTTTGCCCATTCAGTATGATATTGACCATGGGTTTGTCATAAATAGAGCTTATTATTTTGAGATATGTTCCGTGAATACCTAGTTTATTAAGAGTTTTTAGCATGAAGGGCTGTTGAATTTTTTGAAGGTCTTTTCTGCATCTATTGAGATAATCATGTGGTTTTTGTCATTGGTTCTGTTTATGTGATTGATTACATTTATTAATTTGCATATGTTGAACCAGGTTTGTATCCCAGAGATAAAGTAGATTTGATCATGATGGATAAGCTTTTTGATTTGCTGCTGGATTTGGTGTACCAGAATTTCATTGAGGATTTTTGCATTTTCTGTCTTCCTCAGCACAGCACCACTGATGAATAATTGTTTGAGAATTATGCATAAATTGGCCTTTATTATTTTAAATTTAGTAAATGTTGAAATAGAAACAAACATTTTTATCTACTTTCAAATTGAATAAGAGCATTGGCAACTTTCAGGAAAACATCACAGAATAAAACTCTGGAGTTTGCCCATCCCAGAAACCTAGGAAATCCTGATACCACCTGTAGAATTAACCGTATCAACACTTAATTTTTTTGCCATACTATTTATATTCATGAAAAACATAATTTCATCGGACATTTATTTTGTTGTATGCCATGAAAAATGAATCAGTTTTGTGTTAAGAGCGTCACATTTTTACACCTCAAGTATTAGTGATGCCATTCTCCACGTTGCTTTTATTGCTTACTAAATTATTGCTCTGGCCTGAATGTTTAGGTCCCCTTTCAAATTCATATGTGGAGAATATTAGGCATCTGGCCTTTGAGGGAGTGATTAAGCCAAGAGTGCTTTGTCTTCATAAATGGAATAAACGCCTTTTCAAAGGAGGTTAAAAGGAGCGCCCTTGTCCCTTGTGCAAGAAGGTACCATCTATGGCAGACAGGGCTCTCACCAAACACCAAATTTGCTGCTGCTTTGATCTTGCACTTTCAGCCTCCAGAACTGTGAAAAATATATTTCTGTTGCTCATTCTTGCTCTGTCTAAAATATTTTGTTGTAGCAGTCTGGATGCACTATGACACTTTCGTAGGCCTTTTGGTCTATTTCTGAATTTTTAGTTTCAATGATCTATGAGTTTTTTTAATCAATCAAGATTTTTCACAGAATTGGCCAGTCTTTCTTTTTTTTCTTTATTAAGTTTTCTTGGCTATTCTTATTGGTGTTTTCATCTGTATAATATTTAATAGTAACATGCCTACTTCCAATAGCTAATGGTATCTGATATCTGTATTGAAACAAAATTGAATTTATAACTTATTTAAGGATAATTTATGTTGATAATATTGAGTTTTTCTGCCTAAGAATATGATACAAATTTTCTATTTGCCTGTGTCTACATTTATATATTTTAAAACTTTCTATGGTTTTTCTCATATTCTGTACACATTTTTGTAATGTTTATTCCTAGATAGTTTATTTATTCTTCTGAAAAGTCATTTGAGACCCAATGAAATTGTAAAGTGTTTATTTGGGTAAGAGCAATTGATAAATTGTAGAACATCAGCTGAAAGATGGCCTTTCATTTACAGTGTAAGAAGCAAGTATTCAAAGGAAATATGTAGAAACAAATCACTTGATTAGTGGTAGTACAAAATTTTTTTATTCTTTCTTGTTTGGTTGTTTTTTGTTTGTTTGTTTGTTTGTTTTACCTTATTGGACAGTTCCTATTTATATAAGGTTGTTGGCTACTCCTGATTGATTGAGCTTCATTTCTGTTTTTTAAATAGGCAGCTATGAGAAATAATTTGTTTCTCTTATATTTGCAAATCAAGCAAGGTTGAGGTTACTTATGAGACCTAACTGATTTTTGTCTGCTCAGAAATTCTTGAGACCTGATGTCCATTTTAATTTACTTTAACAAATTTTCTGTGCTTTTATTTTTCATCCAAACTGTAACTTATACATTACTTTGTTGTACATATGTAGGCTCATGTCGTTTATGCGTTGAAGACATGTCCTGCTTTCAAACTCATTTGTAGTGTGTTATTATGGAATTTGTCCCATTTATTGGAATGGTAACCTGCTCTTTCCCAACTACAAGAGCTATGAGTTCTAGGGAGATCAGAGTAAAGATGAAACAGAAGTGAAAACAACTCTCCAACCCACACATGCAGTAAAAGCAAGCTTCACATGGATATAATGAGTAATTATCTAAAATTTAAAATACCCTGAAAACATTAATGTTTATCTCATTACTAAGTAATATAAAAATTACAAGACAATAAACCCAAATACTTTTATCTTCTAAATAGAAATGAAGCTATTTATATGATAAAATAGTTCATAAATTAAGGTAAAATGCCAATAAAAAGTATATTAAATAAAAGGAAATTATATGTAAAAGGACAATGTCTGTATTAGATTTAATATTCCACAATAAAATAAGTTGAAACCTACAAAATGGAAGAAAGTTTTAAATTAGGCAGATACTATGGACCTGGTGAAGAACAAATACATTTGTCAATAAACATTGAATGTGTTTTGTCTTAGATTTGATATTAAATAACAAAAAGTAAACAAACCAATAGCATGGTAATTTCACCTTGATTGCATCAAGCTGAAAATATACAAACATTTCTCCATTAGAAAGTGTATTTATGGATTGGACTCATGCTGCATTCAAGCACTTTGGCTAGGACCCAACACTCATTGCCAAGATGAAAGTCAGCAGACTAGTTCGCTTTTGAGATGTTCCCCAGCCTGCAACCAAGACACTTTGTCCTGTCTACTTCTTCAACTCTGACATACGTTGTGCTGATATAAATGCAAACCCAGCTCTATGCCTACAAAGCATCTATATGGCTAGAGCTGAAAACTGAGCATTTAGGCATCAGACAAGAGGTGTTCCCAGGTTTCCAACCAGACTTTCTAGAATTTCCCAAAAATACTGACTTTGTCTTTTTCAGACCCCATCTCCCAAAGAGAATCAGAGAGGGATTCTGGAAGCCATTTGGAATCTCCAGCCTACTCCCTGGTAACAATGGACTTAATACAAAGAGGCAACCTACTGACCTCAAAGACACCAGCTCAGATACTGGGCATTGAATTCCTGATCTCCACAAAAGACCTCATCTGAGTCACATCAAAGTACACACTCTTCTTCAGAGTTCACCTTCCAGACATGTTCCAAAACAGCCTGTCGAAACTGTCGTGAGATGAAACAAAATGTGATGAAGTTTCAGGTTCAGAATGCCTGCCTCATTTCTCCCTTCTGAAAAGTCTACATGTGCTGATTAGAGTTCTCACAGCTTAGGGAGCTTAGCCTCTTAACAGGCATTCCTAACAGGACCTCCTGACCAAAAACCCATACATGTGCCTACAAGACTCCTGGCATATGCTCTACCTCAGACACCAAATCTGTAGTAGCAACCTGGTTTTTTTTTTTAATCAACCCAGGCTTCTGTGTCACCTGATTATAATCTCATTTTCCTTCATGGACACAGAAATGAGTCAGAGGAAAGCCTCACCTGGGTAGTATCCGTAGCATGAACCAGTCTTTCGACCAACCCTGCACTATCTCCCACTTGTGGGTTCTTAATGGCACTTTCCCCTCTTTTGCCTTTTAGTTCCCCACAAACTCTTTTTTCACATGCACACAGTGTGCCCAAGGCCACCCCTCAGTTGCCTGAATCAGCACCTACTAGAAATCAGGTGTCCCATAGTTCAAGACCACGAGTCTAGACCTAGTTTTTGCAGAAGCAAATACAAATTACAAATGAGAGGCTCTAGTATCCCACTTGAAAATAAGAAAAGATTTTTTCTTTTCCCTTTTCTTAAACAATATGATTTAGAAAACTTTTATTATTAACTTCATAAGACAGAGTTTCACTCTTTTGCTTAGCTTGAAGTACAATGGCATAATCATTGCTCGCTGTAACCTTAAACTCTTGGGCTGAGCAGTCCTGCCTCAGACTCTCAATTACCTATAACTAACTATAGGCATTCACCACTATGCTTGGTTAACTTTATTTTTATTTTTTTTTTTTGAGACAGATTCTTGTTCTGTGGCCCAGGCTGGAGTGCAGTGGCATGATCTCGGTTTACTGCAACCTCTGCCTACCAGGTTCAAGCAATTCTCCTGCCTAGCCTCCCAAGTAGCTGAGATTATAGGCACACACCATCCCACCTGGCAAATTTATTATTAGTAGTAGCGGTAGTAGTAAAGACATGGTTTCACCATGTTGGCCAGGGTGGTCTTGAACTCCTGACTTTGTTATCTTACCACTTCAGTTTCCCAGAGTGCTGAGATCAAAGACGTGTGCCACCGTGTCTGGCCAACTTTATTTTTAGTTTTTGTAGTGACAGGGTCTCACCATGTTGCCTGTACTGTACTCAAATATTTGACTTCAAGAGATCCTCCTGCCTTGGCCTACCCAAATGCTGGGATTACAGGTATGGGCCACAATGCATGGCCTGGAAATTTTCTATATGTACCTTTTATCTCTGCTTCTGGAAAGCATATGTAAATCATTTGAACAGCTAAATAATCTTTTGTCATTCTTCGTGACACAGAATTGTCTTTATCTAAGACCTGGAAACTATTGGGTTTTTTTTTTTTTTTTTTTTTTTAATTTGGCAAAGAGTTATTGATTTTTTATTTTCAGTCTTTTAAAGTAGGCCCAGCTCACCACAGTGGCTTATGCCTTTAATCCCGGTGCTTTGGGAGGCTGAGTTGAGGCAATTGCTTGGGCCCAGGAGTTTAAGACCAGTCTGGGCAGCATAACAAGGCTCCTTCTCTATAAAAAAGTTAAAATCAGCTAGCCAGGCATGGTGGCACAGGAGGCTGAGGTGGGGGGGATTGTTTGAGCCCAAGAGTTTGAGGCTGCAATGAGCCATGATTACACCACTCTACCACGGTGCTTCAGGTTGAGTGACAGAGGGAGACCCTGTCTCTAATATAATCTATTTTATCTTTCCTTCTAAAAAGCTAATTTTTAAGTCATTTTTTAACAGTTTAGGGGCATAAATTCAGCTTCTGTCCAGTGGAATACAGAATAGGGTATCACTTATGTATTTGTTCAGAACTGCTGTACCAAGGAACCATAAACTAGGCAGCTTATAGACAACAAGACTTAATTTCTCACACTTCTAGAGGCTGGAAATTTGAGATCAGGGTGTCAGCATAGTTGAGCTCTGGTGATGAACTGTCTTCTGAATTTCAGACTGCACACTTCAGGTTTTATCCTCATTTGGCAAAAGGAGGAAAAGAAACCTCCATAGTTTGTTGTATAAAATCAGTAATCTCCCTTATAAGGGCCCCACTCTCAGAACTTAATTAACTTCTACTCCCTTATACCATTTCACTGGGGGTAAAAATTTTAACACAAATATTGAGGGAAGATTATTGTAACTCTCAAGATTTTTTTTCTTTGAGATGCAGTTTTGCTTTTGTTGCCCAGGCTGGAGTGCAGTGGCACGATCTTGGCTCACTGCAGCCTCCACCTCCCAGGTTCAAGCGATTTTTCTGCCTCAGTCTCCCTAGTAGCTGGGATTACAGGCATGTGCCACCACTCCCAGCTAATTTTGTATTTTTAGAAGAAGCAGGGTTTCATAATGTTGGCCAGGCTGGTTTTGAACCTCTGACCTCAGGTGATCCGCATGTCTCAGCCTCTCAATGTGCTGGAATTACACATGTGACCCATCGCACCAGGACAAGATTTGTTTTTAAACTGTCATTTTTCTCCTACTGGGTTTTTTCTATTTGCTCCCTCAATCTTTCTCTCTCTGTCACTGTGTGAACCTGTTTGTCTAATTCTATCTCTCTATTGTATTCCTCAAACAGAGGAAGCAAGCTTCAATGCTGTGAGATGCTCTATGTACAGACCCATGTAACAAAGAACTGAGGGAGTGCTCAGGCCAGTAGACAGAAGAAAAGTCAGGCTCTCAGTCCACACTAAACCCTGCCAATTTTAACATAAGTGAGCTTAAAGGCTGATGCTTTCCTAGTCCAGCTTCAGTTGAGACCACAGTCCCAATCTCGTAAAAGACCTGAAGGCAGAGGTAGCCAAGTAAACTGTGTCCAAATTCTGGTCCACACAAATTGTGAGATAGTGTATGTTGTTGAATGGTGCTAAGTTTGGGGCAATGTTGTCAGAGAGGAACAAATATCTAGCTTCATCTCCCAGGCCCCAGGATTCTCCATTCATTTGCGTATCTCTTCTTCGGGCTGTCTGCAGCCAAACTGGTCCCTTTCTAACCTCTGCCAAACTCACACCTGTGAGTCTCTTCACTACGGGTGGCTTCTCCCTGACACATTATTGTGCAGGGATGTCTCCCTGTTGTCATTCTCATCATGGATTAATGTCACCTGAGTGAAGCTTTTGGGTCCCCCCATGAAATAATTTTCTAGCTCTTCTTCTCAACACTCTGCTTTATATTATTGCACTTGCTCTTTTCTTTCACATATACTTGCTTAGTGCTTTTTTCCAGCTGTTGTGAACTATAGGATCAACTATGCTGAAAACAAGCCAGGCCACTGATTTTTCTTTGCATGGCTTCTAGGCACTTTTTACAGAGTTTCATTCAGAACAATGAGGATATGTTTGATGGGACAAACTCCTCCCTCTCTTTGGAAAAAGAGCAGGTGCACTACACCAGCAACCACAGCCAGCACTGGGCTGTGGTGAGAGCAGCCACATAGGAATCTCTGCAGACAGAAACTCAAAAAGACCAGGACAGACCCAGGACCCAGACTCAAATATGGAAACTCCCTGGGCTCTGTCCTAAGGCCTTACCATGAGTGACTTATAGTCCTGTTCCAATGGAAATCAAAGCTAAAATAAAATGCCATCTCACACTAGTCAGAATGGATTTTTAATAATAGTCTAAAAAACATAGTGTAAGCTGGTAAGGCCATAGACAAAAGGGCGCATTTACACACTGCTGGTGGGAATGTAAATTAGTTCATTCACTGTGAAAATCAGTTTGAGAACTTTTAAAGAACTTAAATATTAAATCCAGCAATTCTATTACTTGGTACCTACCCAAAGGAAAACAAATCATTAAAAAAAAAAACCTACATTGACTTGCATGTTTATTGCAGCACGATTCACAATAGGAATAGTGAAATGGAATGACATAGTGAATGACATTGACATAGAATCAATCTAGGTGACCATCAATAAATTGAATTTTTAAAATCTGGCACATATGTACTATGAATGACCACACAAGTATAAAAACAAAATTATATTCTTTACAGAAACATAGAGGCAGCCGGAGGCCATGATCCTAAGTAAACAAACACAAAAACAGAAAACCCATTACCACATGTTTTCACTTATAAGTGGGAGATAAATATTGGAGACAGGTAAACATAAAGGTGGAAAAATCTTTGAGTACTGGTGAGTTCTAGAGTTGGGAGGCCAGGAGAGGTGCAAGGGCTGAAAAGCTAACTATTTGGCACTATGCTTACTGCCTGGGGGTAGAATCGATCATATTTCAAACATCAGCATCACACAGCACATCCATGCAACAAACCTGCATGTACTTCCTGAATCAAAAATTAAAGTTGAACTTCTAAAAAAAAAAAAAAAAAAGGAACAATTAGACTGAAATAAATTAGTACATTATTTATAATTCTATTTAAATAAAGTTTATAAACAAGCAAAAAAATTATATTAGAATGTTTGTTATTATTTTGGAAGGAAGGGCAATAATTTGAGAGGAGAATATGAGGGAGCCTCATGAGAGTTTGTAACATTCTATTTCTTGTGAGTACTTGTTACTGCGTGTGTTTCTGTAAGATAATTTATTACTATATACAGATTGAGTATCTTTCACCAAAATGCTTGGGACTAAAAGTGTTTTGAGTTTAAATTTTTTTGAATTTTGGAATATTTTATGTACATAATAAGTTATAAATAAGACTCAAGTAGAAATATAAAAATTATTTATATTTTATATTCACTTTGAACACATAGACTGAAGTCAACTTTGTACAATATTTTAATAACTTTTTTACAAAGCAAAATTTGTGTACATAAAACCCTGGGAAAGCAGAGATATTACTATTTTAACCACCCATTTGTACAATCTCTGTTTTTTTCTTTTTTTGCATCATCATTATTCCTGACTCTGAATTTATATACAAGTAATAAGCAATCATTTTCTTAAACTTATTAACACATGAATAATAAACAATAAAAAGCATGACATAACACTATTACGGTAAAAAATATTGTGTTCATGGTAACTAAGCTGCACAGTAGGATTACCATAATACCTATATTAGTTGTTAAACAACAGCAAAATCAAACAATAGCAGAATTTCAGTCCTCATATATAAGACTAAAATGCTCTATCTTAATTAAATGTTTACTGTACACTGCACTTTTTAGATGAAAAGAAACATCAGAAACAGTTAAGGGACAAAGAGATGAGTCCTTTAAATATGAGGAGGCATTCTACTTGATGATTATTTTAAATTTTTCCTTCAGAGTTATTCACCTCATTATCAATGAGATTTGCCTAAAAGTTTCTCCTTGATTTTGTAAACTGACATGATTGTTCTTCTGTTATGAATGTAGTCACTCTAGTTCTTCAAGAAGCCAATCACACATTTTAAACACACATTTTCACCAGGTCATCTATAGGCACTTTTTTTGCAGTGTTAACAACGTCGTCTTCATCTTCATTATTAACCATGATCTTTATTCAGAACCATTTTGGTTTGTTTCATCATCAGCTAATGAATAAATAATTGAAACCTTATTACCAATGTTGAAAGCTTCAATATCCACTTTTTCTAATTTAGTAATGAATACTGAAGATATAATTTTTGAAGATGGGTTTGGGAAAGTAGAAAAATACACTTGTCTTAAGAAAAAATTCAAATTCAAATTCCCAGAAACTGGAATATATTAAAATTTATTGCAAAGAAACGGTTGTAGATGAAATCAACATTGCTAATACACTGCTGAAAAAAAATTATATGTGCCAAATATCATGAAAAAAATAATAAAGAGGAGACTCCCACCAAGATGGCCTAACAGGAACAGCTCCAGAGCACAGCTCCCAGTGAGAGAGATGCAGAAGACGAGTGATCTCTGCATTTCCAACCGAGGTAGCAGATTCATTCCAATGAGACTGGTTGGATAGGGGTGTATCCCAGGGAGGGCAAACTGAGGCAGGGCAGGGTGTTGACCAACCTGGGAAGTGCAACTGACTGGAGGATAGGGGACTTTGCCCCCTCAGCAGTCTGGTCCAGATACTGTGCTTCTCCGATGCCCTTTGCAACCCACAGTCCAGGAGAATGCCACTGGGCTGAGAAGTGCCACAAGTTGCCAGTGCAGATCTGAGCAACATCTCTGGCCAGCAGAGTGCCATGAGTTGTAGGCACAGAACTGGGTGGTGGTTTTAGCTAGCACTGAGAGAAGCTGTGGGACAGATCTACCCACCCCCCAGAAAGAGAAAGAGCTGAAAGCATGGAGATAGGTGATATGGCTTGGCAGGTCCCACCCCCACAAAAACCAGCAAACTACAACCCTCTAGCTTGAGAGTTTCCCAGCCAGTACATCAGATTGAGCTGGACCCAGGACGATCGAGTTCAGTGGGGGGGAAGGGCATCCGTCATTGGGAAGGTGGGTCTAATCTCACCTGTGTAAACAAAAGTGAAAGGAAGCCTACACAGTCACTGGGCTGAGTTCACCAACTACAAAGATCAAAGGTAGATAAACCCATGAAGAAGGGAAGAAACCAGCGCAGAAAGGATGAAATCATCAAAGACCAGAACACTCCTCCTGCAATGGATCACAACTCCTCAACTGCAAGGGAACAAAACAGGATGGAGAATGAGTTTGATGAAATGACAGAAGACAGGCTCTAGAACATGGGTAATAACAAACTTCTCTGGGCTAAAACAACATGTTCTAACCCAATGCAAAGAAACTAAAAACCTTGAGAAAAAGGTTAGATGAAATGATAATGAGAATAAGCAGCTTAAAGAAGAACATAAATGACTTGATGGAGCTGAAAAACACAGCACGGGAACTTGAGAGGCATACACAAGTTTTAAAAGCTGAATCAACCAAGCAGAAGAAAGGATATGAGAGATTGGCGATCAACTCAATGAAATAAAATGAGGAGAGAAAAAAGAGTGAAGAGAAAGGAACAAAGTCTGGAAGAAATAGGAAATTATGTTAAAAGACCTAAGATGCACTTGATTGGTGTGCCTGAAGGTGATGGGGAGAATGAATCCAAGCTGGGAAAACACTCTTCAGGATATTATCCAGGAGAAATTTCCCAACCTAGCAAGGCAGGCCAACATTCAAATACAGGAAATACAGAGAACACCACAAAGATACTTCTTAAGAAGAGCAACCCCAAGGAACATAATCCTCAGATTTACCAGGGTTGAAATGAAGGAAAAAATGCTAAGGGCAGCCAGAAGGAAAGGTCAGGTTACCCACAAAGGGAAGCCCATCAGACTCACAGCAGATCTCTTGGCAGAAACCCTACAAGCCAGAAGACAGTGGGGGCCAATAGTCAACATCCTTAAAGAAATGAACTTTCAACCCAGAATTTCATATCCAGCCAAATTAAGCTTCATAAGAGTTGGAAAAATAAAATCCTTTGCAGACAAGCAATTATTGAGAGATTTCGTCACCACCAGACCTGCCTTATGAGAGCTCCTGAAGGAAGCACTAAACACGAAAAGGAACAACCAGTACCAACCATTGCAAAAATGTATCAAATGGTAAAGATCAATGATGCAGTGAAGAAATTGAATCAACTAATGGGCAGAACAAACAGCCACTAAGAAAAATGGCAGGATCAAATTCACACATAACAATATTAATGTTAAATGTAAACAGACTAAATGCCCCAATCAAAAGACACAGACTGGCAAATTGTATTAAAAGTCAAGACCCATCAATGTGCTGTATTCAGGATACCCATCTCACAAGCAAAGACACACAAATACTCAAAAAAGTAAAAAATAGGAATAGAAGAAGATTTACCAAGCAAAGGGAGAGCAAAAGAAAGCAGGGGTTGCAATCTTAGTCTGCGATAAAATGGACTTTAAACCAAAAAAGATCAAAAGAGACAAAGAAGGGCATTACATAAAGGTAAAAGGATCAATACAACAAGAAGAGCTAACTATCCTAAATACATATTCACCCAATACAGGAGAACCCAGATACATAAATCAAGTTCTTAACAACCTAGAAAGATGTGGGGAATGCTCCCATGTGAGGCCCCCCAAAAATGGGCCTCACAATATGGAGGGCTTGAGCCCAGACACAGTGTCTCCAGTTGAGGGAGTTGAGCTATCGGAAAGCAGGAACAGAGAGAGACTTAGGTTAAAGTTAAACTTGTGGGCAATCGCCAGATGGCCATGCAGTCATGAGATGCATTGTGTACGATAATTGAGTTTTCTACTAAGACATGTTTTACGTATGTGATAATTGAGTTTTCTACTAAGACATGTTTTATGACTTTGCTGATTTTCTCTAGAAGATAAATGACTTAGCCTTAGATGAGATAGTGTGACCACCTGTTCTGGTTAATTAAATGACTTGCCCCTAGATGAGATAGTGTGACTTCCTGTTCCGGTTAATTGTGTATCTGACCTTTCCATTGTTCTTACCCTATGATGTTGGTTTTTCTACTTTAAGACTTTCTGTACCCCTTTGTCTCACATAGACACTTACTAAAAAAGATATATATACTGACCCTGAGGATAAATAAAGTTGTTGGTAAAGCATATGCTTTTCAACCCTCCAGAACACATCAGTCTATCATTCTTTGTCTTCTGCGCACCCCCCTATCCAAGTTGGAATCCTCTTTCAGGTCGAGAGCTCCCGATAAGTGGCGACCACCACGAAGGGACTTGGACATTGGGGACTTCGGTGACGCTAAGAAGTGAGGCTGCAGCAGTAAGTTGGGATAAGTTTGAATTTTTCTTTCCTTTTACTCTCTGTCTTCTCTTTCTTTGTAAATATTGAGAAAAGTTTCTAAAGTTTAACATAAGTATTGTACATACAAGTGGTTAGGATATTTCAACTGGAGTAAAATGGGGCAGCTCGAGTCAAAGGAGCAGAAATTGTTTGTTCCCTTTTTACAGTCTATGTTAAAGTCTCAGGGTCATGATGTTAAGTTTAAAATGATAGAAGAGTTTTTGCAAACAGTACGTGAGATTTGTCCTTGGATTCCTGAAGGTGGTGTGTTAGATGAACCTACTTGGAACATTATTGGAGAAAAAATTGAAGAATTCTGTTTTTATAACAAAGAATTACCTCAATCTAATGTTTTCCTTTCTGTTTGGAGCAAGTTACGTGGATACATTTGTCCCTCTATGTTGTCCCAACCTTCTGCGCCGCCCTATTCCTCTACCATTTCATTAACACAGCCAGCTCAAAACCTGCCACAAACTACTTTAAATTTTAAACCTCCTGATTCAATTCCAGTGCCTCCAGATCAAGATGAAATTGTGGATCACGAGTCATATAGTCATTATAGTGAATATGCTTCTAGTGCTTTTGATGTCCCACTAACTGAGGTCACTGTTTCACAGCCTGAAAACACAACACCGACTCCACAGTGGACACCTGGTCCCATTACCCTTACTTTGCCTCCTGATTTCCTGCATCAATTCCAAGATTTACTTACACTTTGTTCACAGGCTATAACTAATCACCAGCCACAATGTTTTCCTGTAGTACAAGAAAATTCACCTGTGTCTGGTGCTATCACTTTAACGGCAACTAATTCAGCTCCCATAACTCCTCTTATCCATGCTTTAATGTGTCTCCAGAGAGGATTTTCTGAGTATGATAACATATTCTCCTCTCTTTTTCCGGTAGTAGAGGTAACTGATAATCAGGGAAATGTTGTCCATAATTATAACCCCATTCCACCTAAAACTTCAAAGGAATTAAAAGAAGCAGTAGCTTGGTATGGACCAACGGCTCCTTATACCATATCCTTGATAGAAAACATAACAATTTCAGCCCTTCCTCTCTGTGACTGGGGACAATTAACTAAAGCTTGCTTAGCTGGTGTGATTATTTACTTTGGAGAGCCAATTATGAAGATCGTGCTCATGAACAAGCTGAGCATAATTGCAGAAATCAAATCCCAGTTACTGTGGATATGCTTTGTGGAAAAAGTGAATATGAAGGTCTTGATGCACAAGCCGTTATGCCTAATATAGCTTATGCTTAAATTAATACTTTGGCTGTTAAAGCTTGGAAGGCATTGCCTTTTACAGGAATTAAAACTGAGGAACTATCTAAAATCAGACAAGGGCCAGATGAAGCTTATCCAGACTTTGTATCTCGACTACTTCAAGCGGTTGGGAGGCTAGTACAAGATAGTGAGGCAAGATCTCTGTTAGTTAGACAATTAGCTTATGAAAATGCCAATCCTGCCTGTCAAGCTGCTATATGGCCATGGAGAAAAAAGGGAAACCTTGTTGATTACATTCGACTATGTGCAGATATTGGACCTGCGTACCAACAAGGTCTTGCCATGGCCGCTGCTCAAGCTGGTATGACAGTGGCAGCTTATGTTAAACACAAATTTGACAATTATAATAAAGGACAGGCTGGCCTCAAGTGTTATCGGTGTGGAAACATAGGACATATGGCAAAACAATGTCAGGCCATCATTACCTGGACCTTCTAAACCTGCTCCTCAGACTCGTAATCAGTCCTATAATAAACAACCCAGCGAGTGCCCTCGTTGCCATTGAGGAAATCATTGGGCCAATGGAAGTCGATCTAAATGAGACATCCAAGGAAATTCTTTAATTAATAAGTCGGGAAATGGCCAGAGGGGGCAGTCCTGACCCCCTCAGAAATTCAGGGCACCAATTATTCAGGAAACCGCCCGACCCGAACGGTAAATCCATTTCTCAACTCTTTCGGGCAACCCCAGGAAGCACAGGACTTGACCTCTGTCCCTCCTCCAGGCAAGTACTAACACCAGAGATGGGACCCCAGGCTATACCCACTGGAGTATACGGTCCTCTTCCCACAGGACATTTTGGCTTGTTATTAGGCAGAAGTAGTTGGTCTTTAAAAGGCTTACAAATTCTCCCAGGAGTGATTGATTTGGATTATATGGGAGATATTAAAATCATGACTTGGGCTCCAAAGGGAATTTATACCATATTACCTAATCAGCCTATAGCTCAACTTTTACTTATTCCAGGGTTAACTTCTTTAGGAAACGTCTTGTCTCCATCCCCTAGAGACGAAAGAGGCTTTGGATCCTCTAATCAGGCTTATTGGGTTCAATCTATTTCAATTCCTGCCCTGAAATGTGCTTGTGGATTAACGAAAAAATGTTTAAAGGGTTATTGGATACTGGTGCTGATGTGTCTATTATTGCTTCTAAACATTGGCCGGCTCAGTGGCCGAGCACTCCTACCATGACTTCTTTACAAGGAATAGGCATGAGTAGTAATCCTGAACAATCTGCCAATTTACTCCATTGGCGTGATGATGAAGGCCATGAAGGGTATTTTCGTCCTTATATTCTCCCTGGTATTCCTCTTAATTTGTGGGGACGTGATGTATTAGAAGCCATGGGAGCAAAGTTAATAACAGATAATGTGGCTCTTCAAATTATGACTAAGCAAGGATATAAACCTGGAAAAGGGGTAGGTAAACATTTACAAGGGATTACTGAGCCTTTAAATCTTCCTCAAAGAACTGACCGATTTGGCCTAGGGTATTTTACCTAGGGCTATTGCTCCTTCTGATACTCATGCCTACGCTATCACTTGGAAATCTGACACCCTGGTATGGGTAGAGCAATGGCCTTTATCTCAAGAAAAAATTTCAGCTGCTCTTGAGTTGGTTCAGGAACAGCTCGAGGTGGGCCATATCAGACCTACTCGTAGTCCTTGGAATTCACCTATCTTTGTCATTAAGAAAATATCAGGAAAGTGGAGGCTTTGCAAGATTTAAGAAAAGTTAATGAAACTATGGAAGTTATGGGCCCGTTACAGCCTGGCCTACCTTCTTCAGTAACAATTCCTCAAAAATGGACATTAATAATTATTGACTTAAAGGATTGCTTTTTTACCATCCCTTTGGCTCCTCAGGACTGCAAACATTTCTCCTTCAGTATTCCTTCTGTCAACTATGGACAGCCATATGACAGGTATGAATGGGTCGTCTTGCCACAGGGTATGGCTGACAGTCCTACTTTATGTCAAACCTTTGTAGCTAAGGCTATTTCTCCTGCTTGACAGCAGTTTCCAGATGATATGATTTTTACATTACATGGATGATATATTAATTGCAACAGCTTCAGAGCCTCTTCTACATGCAGCATTCAGCTGCCTGCAATAATGCCTAAGGCAAGCAAACTTAGTTATTGCCCCAGAGAAAATCCAAACTGCTGCTCCTTATCATTAACTGGGTCGAATTATTGAATCTCAACAAGTTTCATTTGGCACTCCAAAATTATGTACTTCTCATTTGATGACTCTTAACGATTTTCAAAACTTTCTTGGTGATCTTAATTGGATTAGGCCTAGCCTTAAGCTAACTACAGGTCAATTAAAACCCCTTTTTGATATCTTAAAAGGCCCTTCCAACCCTACTTTGCCTAGACAATTGACTGAAGAAGCCAAACAGGCTTTACAACTCATACATAGAGCTCTTACAGATCAAAAATTAACTAGAGTACAATTAAACACTCCTTGGTGTTTCTGTGTTCTACATACAACCAACACTCCTACTGGTGTTTTTTGGCAACAAGGTATACTTGAGTGGCTTCATCTGCCAGCTAGGAGGGGAAAAGTGGTTACTCCCTATTATGACCTTGTAGCAGCCTTAGTTGCCAAGGGTAGAACACGAGTTCTAGCATTATTTGGAATTGAACCTCCTGAAATTACTGTCCCTTACACAAAACCCCAATAACAATGGTTATGGCAATTTTCTGATAACTGGCAACTTGCATTTGCAGGATTTCCTGGAAAAATTGACTGTCATCTTCCACCTGATAAATTACTTCATTTTTATGCCCAAAATGCGCTTATTTTTCCTCAAATATGTGTTAAAACTCCTTTGTTGCATGCCTATTTAGCCTTTACAGATGACTCCTCCTCTGGCTTGGCAGCAGGAACAGTTAACAAACAGCCTTTTTCCTTCCAGAGCAAGGAGACGTCCACTCTACGAGTCGAGGTCCTAGCTGTGCAATACGTTCTCTCACATTGGGACAGTCCTCTAAACATCTACTCTGATAGTCAATACATAGTTCAACTTGTCCAAAATTTAGAAACTGCCTCTTTATGTGCTTCTGATTCTTCCTCTATTATTCACCTTTTACTTCCATTGCAACAAACGCTGCGTCAAAGAATTCAGCCTTTCTTTATCGGGCATATTCGTGCTCATTCTCCCTTACCAGGTCCGCTAGCTGAAGGTAATCACATGGCTGATCAATTAACTCAAGTTGTTTTTCCAGTTCTTATGCCCCTACAACAAGCTGAAGCTTCTCACGCCCTATATCATCAAAATGCTCGTTGTCTTTGGCTACAATATAAAATTACCCATGAGCAGGCTCGTCATCTTGTCAAACAATGCCCTGCTTGTCTTCCGCATTTACCTAACCCTTCTCACCTTGGTGTTAGCCCTCGAGGTCTGCAAAGCGGACATATATACCAAATGGATGTCACTCATTTTTCTCTTTTTGGCAAACTTCAATATGTTCATGTAACTATTGATACCTTTTCTCATTTCCTTGTAGCATCAGCTCACACTGGTGAAGCAACGAAAGACGTCATTGCTCACTGCTTACTTGTTTTTTCTATCATAGGACCACCTAAAATCTTAAAAACTGATAATGGACCCGCTTATGTCAGTAAAAGCTTGTCTCTCTTTTGCTTTCAATTTCAAATTCAACACCATACAGGTATTCCTTATAACCCACAGGGACAAGGCATTGTGGAACGTGCACATGCTGTCCTCAAACTTACTCTACAAAAACTTAAAAAGGGGGAATCCAGTCCGGAATTACATAAAACACCTCACAATTGGCTTCAACATGCACTTTATGTTTTAAATTTTTAAACTCTTGATTCTGAAGGACATTCTGCAGCCGATAGGTTTTGGCATCCCAAATCTACAGCTTATCCCGAGGTTTTTTGGAAAGATGTGCTAACCAACACCTGGAATGGACCTGACCCAGTCCTCATATGGGGACAAGGACTTGTTTGTGTTTTTCCTAGGTCTGCTGACGCCCCCTTGTGGGTTCCTGAACGTTTAGTTAAACATGGATTTTCTGCCCATGGGCGGCACCGGCACCCTGATCCCTCATCTGAGATTCCTGCACCTGACGCCGCAACCCCCGTGTCGTCACTGCAAGAAGAAGAGAACAACATTCCCCTTCCATCGCAGTTCCTTGCCAACATGGACCCATTTGAAGTGACTCAGTGCTGAAGCAGCACGTCTGGTGGATTCTCAAGATACTCCTCACACTCCTGCTATGATGTTCATTGCTATGCTTGCTATTCTCTCTTGTCAGGTTCCTGGTGCCAGGTCTGAAGACCAAGTTTTGTGGGCATATGTTCTTGATCCTCCGGTACTTAGGCCAGTTACTTGGAATGACCCCTCTTTCCCAATTTATCTTAACGATACCTCTGTTTTAGGGTTTCCTTCTTCATCTCATATCACTCCTCAGATGGCAAAATACAATTATACAGCTCAAGCTGCTGATCCCTCTGTGTTTTTATGCTTCTAAAATTTGGGATACTAATCGTTATACAAGTAGAGTAGCTACTAATAAGCCATCTTTTCCCTCCACTCTTGGCCCACACTGTTTCGAACTTGGATGGAGAGAGTTACATACCTATGAAGGAAATAATGACCTTAGACCTGGTGAGGAAACTTATGTCAATAGAGATTGTGGATTGTATTATTATGGAATTAAAGAATCTGATAATATTTCCTCTCCAGATTTCCCAAAAATCAAAAGAGAGAGATGCAGACCCAGTAATCAGTCCCTTGATCCCTCACCACCTTGGAAGCTATGCTATCCTAAACAAAAAATGGCTTTAAGTTATACCCTTTCCACAGGTTTCACCCTTTTTGATTGATCCGTTCCCTTTCCTCTAGGCACTGGTGTACAACGGTATGAAGTGCCCAGGGGATGGGGTACTATTTTTACCACACATTCTGGTCATGTTTATTCTTCACTTTGAAAATTATTTACAGCTCTCATACCAAGTATAGTTCGAGCTGGATTTAGAAGTGCCTTTTATCCTGCTAGGCAAAAATTATATGTTCAGGCTTGCGTTGCTTCTCCTTATGCCATCCTATATGGGAACATTAAGATTGCAGAAAGCAATGGACATTACTCAATCACTTGCTCCGATTGTACTCTTACAAATTGTATTGATTCAACTGTTTTCTCTACTTCTCTTATTTTAATTGTACACCAACCCCCCTATGTTATGCTTCCTGTTAACATTTCTGGTGCTTGGTATGATGATAAGGGATTACAAGTTTTACAGGAAATAAGAGATTTAATGATTAGACCAAAACATTTTATTGGAATGTTAATCGCTAGTATAATAGCTATTGTAACTATTGCTGCCTCCTCAGCCACTGCAGCTGTGAGTCTTGCTTATAATGCACAAACTGCTACTTATGTTAACCATCTTGCAAAAAATATTTCTGCTTCTATGGGAACTCAAATAGATATAGACAAAAAACTGGAAGCTAAACTAAATGCTTTGGAAGAAACTGTTAATTTACTTGGTGACAAAGTGTATAACATTCAAAATTGTTTGTCTCTTCGTTGCCATGCTGAGTATAAGTATATCTGTGTAACTAATACCCCTTATAATGAATCTGTTTGGCAATGGCCACTTGTTAAAGCTCACTTGCAGAGAATATGGTCTCATAGTAATTTATCACTGAACATCCTAAAACTGCAAAAACAAATACATGCAATTGATATTTCTCAAAACCAACTTCCTCAGGATGACACCATCACTAAGGACATTGTAAAACCTTGTCCTCTTGACTGCACTGGACTCATATTCCTTCGTTGTCATCTATAATTGGCATTGGAGTTTTTATACTCATCCTAATTCTTTTTCTGCCATTCCTCTTTTGCCTTGTGTTCTCCTCCCTTCAACAGTTGCAACTAAAGTTATTTGAGTTGCAATTAAAAAATAGAAAAGGGGGAACTGTGGGGAACGCTCCTGTGTGAGGCCCGCCGAAAATGGGCCTCACAATACGGAGGGCTTGACCCAGACACAGTGTCTCCAGTTGAGGGAGTCGAGATATCGGAAAGCAGGAACAGAGAAAGACTTAGGTTAAAGTTAAACTTGTGTGCAATCGCCAGATAGCCATGCAGTCATGAGTTGCATTGTGTACGATAATTGAGTTTTCTACTAAGACATGTTTTACGTATGCAATAAATGAGTTTTTTACTAAGACATGTTTTATGACTTTGCTGATTTTCTCTAGAAGATAAATGACTTAGCCTTAGATGAGATAGTGTGACCACCTGTTCTGGTTAATTAAAAGACTTGCCCCTAGATGAGATAGTGTGACTTCCTGTTCCGGTTAATTGTGTATCTGACCTTTCCATTGTTCTTACCCTATGATGTTGGTTTTTCCACTTTAAGATTTGCTGTACCCCTTTGTCTCATGTAGACACATACCTAAAAAAGATATATATACTGACCCTGAGCACGAATAAATTTGTTGGTAAAGCACATGCTTTTCAACCCTCCAGACCCCATCTGTCTATCATTCTTTGTCTTCTGCGCACCCCCTATCCAAGTTGGAATCCTCTTGCAGGTCGAGAGCTCCTGGCAGACGTGCTGCCGATAGAAAGAGACTTAGACTCCCACACAATAATAGTGGGAGACTTTAACACTCCACTGTCAATATTAGACAGATCAGTGAGACAGAAAATCAACAAGGATATCCTGCACTTGAATGCAGATCTGGACAAAGTGGCCCTAATAGACAACTACAGAACTCTCCACATGAAATCCACAGAATATACATTCTTCTCAGCACAACATCACACTTACTCTAAAATTGAGCACATAATTGAAAGTAAATCACTCCTCAGCAAACATAAAAGAACAGAAATCATAATAAACAGTCTCACATAAGTGCAATCAAATTAGAAATCAGGATTAAGAAACTCACTCAAAACTGCACAACTTCATGGAAAATGAACAACTGGCTTCTGAATGTCTACTGGATAAACAATGAAATGAAGGCAGAAATAAAGATGTTCTACAAAGCCAATGAGAATGAAGTTACAACATACCAGAATCTCTGGGGCACATTTAATGCAGTGTATAGAGGGAAATTTGTAGCAATAAATGCCCACATGAGAAGCCAGGAAAGATCTAAAATCGACACCCTGTCATCAAGATTGAAAGAGCTAGAAGAGCAAGATCAAAAAAACCTCAAAAGGTAGCAGAAGACAGGAAATAAGTAAGATCAGAGCAGAACTGAAGGAGACAGAGACACAAGATACCCTTCAAAAAAAAAAAATCAATAAATCCAGGAGCTGATTTTTTTTTAAAGATCAACAAAATAGACAGACCACTAGCCAGATTAATAAAAAAGAAAAAGGGAAGAATCAAATAGATGCAATAAAAAACGATCAAGGGGATATCACCACTGATTCCACAGGAATACAAACTACAGTCAGAGATTACTACAAAAAACTCTATGTACATAAACCAGTAAATCTAGAAGAAATGGATAAATGCCTGGACACTTGCAACCTCCCAAGCCCAAACCAGGAAGAAGTTGAAACCTTGAATAGACCAATAACAAGGGCTGAAGTTGAGGCAGCAATTACTAACCTACCAACCAAAAAAAGTCCAGATCCAGACAGGTTCAGAGCTGAATTCTACCAGACATACAAAGAGGAGCCGGTACCGTTCCTTCTGAAACTATTCCAAACAATCCAAACAGAGGGAATCCTTCCCAAATCATTTTATGAGACCAACATCATCCTGATACCAAAACGCAGCAGAGACTCAACGAAAAAAGAAAACTTCAGGCCAACATCCATGATGAACATTGATGCAAATATCTTCTGTAAAATATTTGCAAACCGATTGTAACAGTATATGAAAAAGCTTATTGATCATGATCAAGTAGGCTTCGTTCCAGGGATGCAAGTCTGGTTCAACATACACAAGACTATAAATGTAATCCACCACATAAACAGAATGAAAGACAAAAATCACATGATTATCTCAATAGATGCAGAGAAGGCCTTCAACAAAATTCCACAGCCCTTTATGCTAAAAGCTCTCAATAAACTAGGTATCAAAGAAACATATCTGAAAACAATAAAAGCTATTTATGACAAACTCACAGCCAATATCATACTGAATGGGCAAAACCTGGAAGCATTCCCTTTGAAATCCAGCAGCAGACAAGGAGGCCCTCTCTCACCACTCCTATTCAATATAGTATTGGAAGTTCTAGCCAGAGCAATCAGGCAAGAAAAAGAAATAAATGGTATTCAATTAGGAAAGGAGGAAGTCAAATTGTTTCTATTTGCAGTTGACATGATTGTATATTTAGAAGACCCTATCATCTCAGTCCAAAATCTCCTTGAACTGATAAGCAACTTCAGCAAACTCTTGGGATACAAAATCAATGTGGAGAAATCACAAGCATTTCCATACACCAATAACAGACTAACAGAGAGCCAAACATAAGCAAACTACCACTCACAATTGTTACAAAGAGAATAAAATACCTAGGAATACAACTAACAAAGGATGTGAAGGACCTCTTCAAGGAGAACTACAACTCACTGCTCAAGAAATAAGAGAGGACACAAACAGATGGAGAAACATTCCGTGCTCATGGTTAGGCAGAATCAATATCATGAAAATGGCCATACTGCCCAAAGTAATTTATAGATTCAAGACTATCCCCATCAAGCTACCAAAGTCCTTCTTCATAGAACTGGAAAAAAACACCTTAACTTCATATGGAACCAAAACAGCCTGCATAGCCAAGACAATCCTAAGCAAAAAGAACAAAGCCAGAGGCATCACGCTACCTGATTTTGAACAATACTACAAGTCTACAATAATCAAAACAGCATGGTACTGGTACCAAAACAGAGATATAGACCAATGAAACAGAACAGAGGCACTGGAAGTAACGCCACACATCTACAACCAACTAATCATTGATGAACCTGACAAAAACAAGCAATGGGGAAAGGATTTCCTGTTTAATAAATGGTGTTGGGAAAACAGGCTAGGAGTGTGCAGGAAGCAGAAACTGGACCCCTTCCTGACATCTTACACTAAAATTTACTCTAGTTGGATTAAAGACTTAAACATAAGACCTAACACCATAAAAACCCTAGAAGAAAACCTGGACAAAACCATTCAGGACATAGGCATAGACAAGGACTTCATGATTAAAACACCAAAAGCAATTGCAACAAAAGCCAAAATAGACAAATGGGATCTAATTAAACTCCAGAGCTTCAGCACAGCAAAAGAAACAATCATTAGCGTGAACTGGCAACCAACAGAATGGGAAAAAATCTTTGCAATCTACCCATCTGACAAATGGCTAATATCCAGAATCTACAAAGAACTAAAGCAGATTTACAAGAAAAAAACAAACAAACCCATCTAAAAGTGGTCAAAGGATATAAACAGACACTTTTCAAAAGAAGACATATATGAGGTCAACAAACATATGAAAAAATGCTCACCATCACTGATTATTAGAGAAATGCAAATCAAAACCATATTGAGATACCACCTCATGCCAGTTAGAATGGGGATAATTAAAACATCTGGAGACAACAGATGCTCATTAAAAAGAACAGGGCTGCAAGTTGGCTTAAAAAAAAAATCAATATGCAGCTGGGTAAGGTAGCTCACACCTACAATCCCAGCATTTTGAGAGGCTGAGGCAGGTGGATCACTTGATGCCAGGAGTTCAAGACCAGCCTGGTCAACGTGGCAAAACCCTGTCACTGCTAAAAATACAAAAAAGTTAGCCATATGTTGCAGTGGCACATGCCTGTAATCCCAGTTACTTGGAAGGTTGAGGCATGAGAATTGCTTGAGCCAGGGAGGGAGAGGTTGCAATAAGCCGAGTTTACACCACTGCACTCCAGCCTGGAAGACAGAAAGAGACCCTGTTTCAAAAACAAACAAACCCCAAAACAAGGTGCACTTATTGCTGTCCCTAAGATACTTATCTCATGTGTAATGACACCTATTAGATCAAAGTAAAGGGTTAGAGAAAGATCTATCATGCAGATAAAGAAAAGCAAAGGTCGCTGTTCTTACAGCAGACAAAACAGACTTTAACATCTGTAAAAACAAAGAAGGGAATGACATAATGACAAAGGATTCAACTCAATAAAAGACTAAACTATTCTAAATATATATGCACCCAATATTGGAGCACACGGATTTTTAAAACAACTGCTTTTAGACCTCTGAGAAGTTTTAAATAGCCACGCAATAATAGCAAGTAACTTTACCACCCCAGTGACAGAGAGATCATTGAAACAGAAAACTAATTTTAAACTCTGCATTTAAATTCAGTGCTTGGCCAATTGGACCTACAAAACACTTCACTCATCAACCACAGAGCCTACATTGGGATATGTGCAGATGAGTATACTGGCCAAAGCAATTTACAGATTCAATGCTTTTCCTATCAAACTTCTAGTGTCATTTTTTCACAGAATAGAAAAAAATCTAAAATTTGGAGACATGATATCCATGACTTCAAACTGTAGTAGAAGACTAAAGTAACCCAAACAACATGGTGCTGGTAGAAAAACAAAGAGACCAATGAAACAGAATAGAGAGCGAGGAAGTAAGGCCACATGCTTGAAACCACCTCACTGTTAATAAAGTTGACCAAGGTAAGGAAAGGGGAAACAACTTTTTATTTAATAAATAATACAGGGATAACTGGCTAGTCATATGCAAAAGACTATAACCGGCTCCCCATATTTCACCACATACAAAAATTAACTTAAGATGGATTAAAGAGTTAAATGTAAAACCTCAAGCTATAAAAAGCCTAGAAAAAAAAACTTAGAAAATACCCTTCTTGATAATAATAATTTATGTCAAATAATTTATGTCTAAGTCCTCAAAAGCAATTGCAACTAAAACAAGATTTGACATGTGGGGTTTAATTAAAATTAAAAGCCTCTGCACAGTAAGAGAAACTATCAAGGGAGTAAACAGATAACCCACAGAATAAGAGAAAAGATTTACAAACTAGGCATCTGACATCTATTATTCAGATTCTATAAGAAACCTAAACTAATCAACAAACAAGCAGCAAGTAACTTTATTAAAAAGTGGTCAAAGGACATGAAGAGACACTTCTCAAAAGAAGACATGGATACAAGCACTCAACAAAGATATGTAAAAGTGCTCATCATCATTAGTTATTAGAGAAATGCAAATCCAAACCAAAGTGAAATACCATTTCACAACAGTCAGAATGGCTTTTGTTGAAAAGTCAAAAGGAAAACACATATGAGTGAGGCTGTAGAGAAAAGGGAAAACTTACACACTTTCTGAGGGAATGTAAATTAGTTCAGCCACTGTGGAAAGCAGGCTGCGAGATTTCTTAAAGAACTGAGAGTTGAACTACCATTCAACCCAGTAATTCCATTAATGGATATATACTCAAAAGGAAATAAATATTCTACAAAAAAAGACAGGTGCAGCTATATTTTAATCACAGCAGTATTCACAATAGCAAAGACATAGACTTAATCCAGGTGCCCATAAGTGGTGTTCTGGATAAAGACCTATGGAATACTACACCGCCATTAGAAAAACAAAAATTATGCCATTCAAAGCAACATGAGGGCATTGTTCTCAGCAAACTAATGCAAAAACAGAAAATCAAATACAGCATGTTTTCACCCATAAGTGGGAGCTAAATGCTGGGTACATATGGTCATAATACAAAGAGTGAGGGGCCAGGCACAGTGGCTAACACCTGTAATTCCAGCACTTTGGGAGGCTGAGGCAGGTGGATCACCTGAGGTCAGGAGTTCGAGACCAACCTGACCAACATGGCAAAACACTGCCTCTACTAAAACACAAAAATTGGCTGGGCATGGTGGCTGGTGCCTGTTATCCCAGCTACTCAGGAGACTGAGTCAGGAGAATCCCGTGAACCCAGAAGGTCGAGATTGCAGTAAGCCAAGATCACACCACGTCACTCCAGCCTGGGCAATGGAGCAAAACTCCATCTCAGAAACAAACAAACAAACAAAAACAAAAAAAACCAAAAAACAAAAAACAAACAAACAAAAAAAACAAAGAGAGAGGAGGGAGGAAATACAGATTGATAAAAACTATCAATAGGTTAGTGTGCTCTCCACCTTGGCAATCAATTTATTTATATTCCAATTCACAGCATCATACAGATAAGTGAACATAAATAATGTTACATAACTTTATTAGAAATTTTGACTAATAACCATATAAATAAATGCATTTTGACCAGGAAATGAAGGTCAACCAGTAATTGATTTTACAATATCAAATAAAAGTACATTAAATGAGAAGATTTGAAAGCCACTGAATTTATACAGCAGACATCCATCAGGTTACACTTTTAAGAACTATAATATACTAAGAGCAAATATCAATTAAAGTGCAACTAGGGTTCAGAGTACTCACCATTATACAAAAAAAATCCTATCAGAACTAATGAACTAATGTAGTGAAGTTGCAGGATTTAATATTATTATATAAAAATCTATATAGTAAAAAAAATGTAACTGAAAAAGAAAACATTTCATTTACAATAGCATTAAAAAGCATTAAAAATAATTAGGAATAAATTGAACGGAGAAAGTGAAAGCTTTGTCTACTAAAAACTGTAAAATATTGATGAAAGAAATTGAAGACACGAAATAAATAAATAAGAAAATAAAGATTAATTTTAAATGAGTTAAAGACTTAAACATAAGAATTAAAATGATGAATCTTCTAAAAGAAAACGCAGGAGAAAAACTCTTTGACAGTATTTTGGTGATGATTTTTTGAATTTGAAATCAAAAGCACAGGCCAAAAAAGCAAACATAACGTAGTGAGGTTACATCAAATTATAAAGTTTTGCACAAAATAAAACATTCAGCAAAACAAAAAGGCCTATTACGGAACAAGAGAAAATAATTGTAAACCATGTATTCAATAAGGAATTAATATTCAAAATATATTAGAAAGTCATACTACTCAATCTCACCCCCTCAAAAAAAAGAAACAAAGCAAAAGCCAATTACTTGAATAATAATTGGGCAAGCGATCTAAATTGCCTTTTTTTCAAGGACATAAAAATGACAAGCAGAAATATAAAAATATGGTCAACATTATTACTCATCAGAAAAATGAAAATCAAAACTACAATGAGCTATTAGAATTCAAACTTGTTAGAATATATATTACCAACCGGACATGGTGGCTCACGCCTGTAATCCCAGCACTTTGGGAGGCCGAAATGGGTGGATCACAAGGACAGGAATTCAAGACCAGCATGGTCAAGATGGTTAAACCCTGTCTCTACTAAAAATTCAAAAATTAGCTGGGTGTGGTCGCGGGCGCCTCTAATCCCCGCTACTTGGAGGCTGAGGCAGAGGATCGCTTGAACCTGGGAGATGGAGGTTGCAGTGAGCTGAGATACAGCCACTGCACTCCAGCCTGTGTGACAGAGTGAGATTCTTTCTCAAAAAAATACAAAAGAAAAAAATAACATATACTACCAAAATGCCAAAAGACAAAAGTGCTAGTGAGGATGCACAGAGAAGAGAATATTTGTACACTGTTGGTGAGCATGTAAACTGATGCAGTCCTTATGGAATATAGTGTAAGTGTTTCTGATAAAATTTAGAACTACGACTACCATCAGTCTCAATTCTGGGTATATATCCAAAGGACACAAATAGTATCTCAAAGAGTATTTCTATTTATTTGATATTGAAACTACCTGTATTTATCAACAGATGAATGTATAAACTTCTGTATATATAAAGTTTTTTGCATGATGGTAAAATAAAAATGAAGGTGTGAAAGACATACCTCAAAAATATCAAATCGTGGTGGACACTGAACTGAAGAACCACATATTTTTTGGCACCAGCAAATTCAAAAATATTTTAGTATTAAAAAAATGCAATTTCACATGCTTTATTGAGGTCAGATAGCAAATTCTGTGCTTCTTGAATAATTTAATTGGTAATAGGAACTTAATAATTAGAAAAAATTTATTGCTGACTTGTTAAAAATGAATGACACTGCCATTCAAACTGTTACAGAAAACTGATTATTCTTTTCTCAGGTCTGATTGGCACCAAAGGACTGGCAGTGGCATAGACATTGACCACAAACCTTTGGACAAAGAAGGTGACAGGGACAAATACCCATAACAGAACTGAGGGTGAAGAGACAATGAAGTCCAGTGAGTCCATAACCACAAAGAAACTCAGCAGCAGCAGGAAGGTCTGAATGGCCCTTTTTTTCAGGGGAAGAACTTGAGGAGAGGCTGGTATTATGAAGGCACTGGGATTGCTTCTGACACCTAAATAAAGGAAATACCATGTGTGCACTTGAGAGCAGCATAATTACTACAGAGAAGACATCCCTGAATAAGGACAGAGTGAGAAACAATCCCTCCATGATGGAGTTCATGGGAGACGTTACATAGAATTTACTGACATTCAGTAGATCTTGCTGGGTTATACTGGAATAATCTATAGTGTAAATAATCATGTCACTACTGAAAGGCAAATTGAGGGACCAAAGAAAGAAAAAAGGTAGGATATCATAATTTTTGAATTTATGTTTAAATCTCATCAACCAGACAGTGTTGGGGCTGAAGGTGATTGCCTGAAGCACACTCAGAATGCAGACAGTGCAGGTGGAGAGGCCCCTTATCACCCTGCACATGTAAAACAGAGTCTGACAGGTGAAGTTATTCAGAAAATTTAGTAACTCAAACATATCTGGAGACAAAAATTCAGGCCTCGCATAACAAATGTCCATTTCAATGTTCAAAATGAGTACCATTATCTTCTTTAAATTTCAACAATGTATTCTTGCTTAATCCTATCTCATATAAATTCTCAATTATGTACCTCCTGCAAGTTTTTAAACAAAATTGTACATATAATCAACACATTTACAATTATGCCCTTTATTGATATTTCTGATGAACCTTAGCTTCCCTTTTTACAAATCAAAACCCTATGATTCTGTGTTTTCTCACTTTATATTTAGTAACCAAAACAGTGACAGGAATATTAAATAAAATGGTATTTGTAAATTAAATTGACTGTATTTTATGCAAGTGGGAAAAAAGTCATGAAAACAATTTTTTAAAATATCCAGGGTAGTTTTTCTCAGAATCTGTCACTTTGATACAATTTATTCTTTATATTTTTTTATGATTGTTGACACATATAATCTTTTTGAGCAGTGTATTAGCAATTTTGATTTCATCTACAACTGTATTTTTTCATTGCAACAAATTTTAATGTATTCCCAGTATCTGGTAATTATAATTTGAATATTTTCTCTTGAGGGAAGGATATTTTTCTACTTACCCAAACCCATTTTACATGTGCAAAAATTATACCTCCAGTATCCATCACTAAATTAGAAAAAGTGGATATTGAAGAAGTTTTCAACATTGGTAATAAGGCTTCAGTTGTTTTATTCATTAAGTGATGGTGAATAAAACAAAATGGTTCCGAATAAATATCATAGTTAACAGTGAAGAATGAAGACGGTGTTGTTAGCACTGCAGAAAAAGTGCCGTAGATGACCTGGTGAAAATGTGCGATTAAAATGTGTGATTGGCCTCTTAGAAAACTAGGGTGACTACGTTCATAACAGAAAAGAAATCATGTCAGTTTACAAAATCTGGGAGAAAATTTCAGGCAAATCTCATAAGGCAAATAACTGTGGACAAAGGTTGAAAATAGCCACCAAGTACAATGCTGCTTCATTTTTAGAGGTCTCTCCTCTGGGTCCCTTTACTGCTTCTGATGTTTCTTTTTACCTAAAAAAAAAAAAATGCAGTGCACAGTAAACATTTAATTAAAATACAGTATTTTAGTACTATACATGAAGGCCGAAATCCTGCCATTGTTTGTGGTTGCTGTTGTTTAACAACTGGTTTTGGGCATTCTGGTTATTCTACTGCACTGCTTAGTTACCATCAATACATTATTTTCTCACTGTATTAATGCTATGTCATACATTTTATTGTTAATTACATATGTGTGAATAAGTGTGAAAAATGACTGCTTATTTCTGGCATGTGAATTCAGAGTCAGGGATGATGATGATGTGAAGAAAAAACAGAAGAGATTGGCTAAATGGGTGGTTAAGATGGTAATATCTTTGCTTTCCCAGGGTTTCACGTACACAAATTTTGCTTCATGAGAAAGTTATTAAAATGTTATACAAAGTTGCCTTCAGGCTATGTGTACAGGATGTATATAAAGCATAAATAAATTTTGTATTTAGATTTGAGTCTTATTCATAACATATTTTATTGTGTATATAAAAATATTCCAAAATTCAAAATAAAAATCTGAAACTCAAAACACTTTTAGTCCCAAGCATTTCAGGAAGAAATACTCAACCTATATATAGTAATAAATTAATCTTACAGAAACACACCCAGTAACAAATACTCACAAGAAAAAACATTACAAACCCTCATGAGGCCCCCCATATTTTCCTCTCAAATTATTGCCCTCTGTTATCCTATGGTAACAAATATTCCAACTTATGAATTAGTTTTGCATGTTTTTAAATTTTATTTAAATAGAATTATAAATAATGGAGTCTGTTATTTCAGTCTAATTTTTTCTCTTTTTTCTTATAAGTTCAACTTTTATATTTGGTTCAGGAAGTATACATGCAGGTTTGTTGCATGGATGTGTTGTGTGATGCTGAGGTTTGAAATATGATTGATAAAGAAAATGTGGTATGTATACACCATGGAATACTATGCAACCATAAAAATGACAAGTTCGTGTCCTTCATAGGGACTTGGATGAATCTGGAAACCATCAATCTCAGCAAACTGACACAAGAACAGAAAACCAAACACCACATGTTCTCACTCATAGATGGGTGATGAACAATGAGAACATGTGGACTCAGGGAGAGGAACATCACACACTGGGGGCAGTGGGGTGAGGGGGTAGGGGAGGGACAGTGGGGATTGGGAAGGGTGGGAGGGATAACATGGGGAGAAATGCTGGATATAGTATGCACCTATGCAATGACCCTGCATGACATGCACATGTGCCCCAGAACCTAAAGTAAAATAGATAATAATTATAATGTATTGGCCAAGTAGAATTTTTTACAAATGCAATGGCTTAATATCTAAAAACCAAAAATTTAATATACAATATTAATAAACTGAAGACCACAAAATGATCCTTTTAACAGCCACAGGAAAAACTTGTGATACGCACAACACTGATTCATTATAAAACCCTTAACATGCTAGGAATAAGAAACTTACTAGAACTGCAGAAAAGGATTTATAAAAATCTCCCACTAATATTACACTCGATGATTAAAGACTGAGCGCTTTTCCTCAAAGTCTGAGAACTAGATAAACATGTCTACTTTTGCTACTACTAAATTTGAACTAAAGGTGTTAGTCAGAGGAATTATATAATAAAAACAAAACAACTCAAAATTTATAAAAGGAACTTTTTTATTGTAAATGACATCAACTTATATGTAAGAATTTCTAAAGAATTTATTCAAATCAACTGAAATTTATATAAATGAGCTCAGCAAATCACAAGATACAAGATAAATGCCAATATTAAATTTCACTTTGATACACTAGCTATAAGCAATCTGTAAATAAAATTAGAAAAAATAATTCTACTCCTTAGCTCAATATGTAGTGCTTAAAATTCCAAACATGTATTATTATGTCATATTTTCTGTAGACCACAGATTCTGACACAGATTAGTTGAATGGGTCTACCACAAGGTCCTCATGAGACTGAGGCTGTGTCTTAACATACGTTTGACTGGGGAAGGATGCACTTCTGAGCTCATTCTGGTTAGCTGTGGCATTATTGTTTGGATTGAGGCCTGGGTTTCTTTTTGTCTGTTGGTCAGGGCACTCCCTCCCTTCTTTGTTACACAAGCCTGTAAATAGGAAAACCCAAAACACAGAAGCTTACTTCCGCAGAGCAAAGTATACCACAAAAGATAGAGAGGAAGGAAACAAGAAAAGAAGAACACAAGAGAGATAAAATAAGAGCCAAGTGACAGTCTTTTCATAATTAAATATTGGAAGTGATATTCTCTATTTTCAAGTGTATTCTACTGATAAGCAGTGAGTCACTAACCACTTACTTTTTTCACATCGTATGTATACTGGGAAATAAAAATTATTATGAGTCACCATGAAGGCTGCTCACTACATGTGCCAAGGTGAGACAAGTGTAAAAACATCTAAATTTTGTTTTTCAATTTCTATGACTTCATGATGGATTTTGAAAAATGGTATCAAGAGCAGAAATGACTTTCTCAAGATTCAAGTGATAAAACTCAGACATGTTTGAGAGGTGTTCATGTTATGTCCCATCCCTTGTAGTTTCTTTCTCTAAGTTTACCATTAGCTATGTTTAATATCAACTCCCAAGAGTCATTAATATTGTTTTGTACATGTCTCATGAGATCCTGTGGAGCTGGATGATAGCATAATCCCCATTGTGCAGATTGTGAGACTTTGGAGCCTCTGAGAGGCCCAACGACATATCTGGGATCACATAATTAATATATTAAAAATAAAGACTTTATCAAACTTGTGACTCTGACTGCATTCAGTTTTTTCAAGAACTGGTGCATGGGTGCTGTGTTTGCATAAATGTGCACAGCTACTAATATAACCTAGGAGAGAAAGGTAAGCAGTCAGCAGTGCAGAAAGGCCTTTGCGTAGGTCCTATTGAAGAGAGGTAGGTCTTATTGAAAGACAAATAAAACCTTAAGAAGTGACCTCATTTCTTTGGTGAAAGACCCTAACAGAACTAAGGACTCTAGTAACCAAAAACTCAAGTTCTAAAGACAGCCCCCTATTGCAGTCAGTTGGCCAGAATCTCTCAAGATAGGAAGATGTGCTGTTGTATACCAGCTTTTCTAAAGATGCAGAAGTTGTCTCTGTTCTCAATTCTCCCCCCAGTGTTTTAAGCTACTGGGCAAGAGGCAACCAGAAACAAAACAGGGGAGCCCAGGGCTGCACCATCCAAGCAAGTCTTCATTTGTAAAACCACCAGGGTAGCCTGATACCCCTCACCATCACAAATGTGTGTGTAAGTGTTAGGATAGGAAATGAAAGGGCCCTCATTGGGAAACAGGAAGGAACACATTGTTTAGTGTTGCAACTCTGGTGAATCTTTTATGCTCATATCCCAGGTCATGGCTGGTAAGATAGAAAGGTAAGTGTTAGGATCCAAGTTTGTCTACTCAGATGTTAATCCCAAGAGTCTATGCTGTCATCTAGATTCCTCTGTGGCTCAAAGTCTATGTCTAATCTGGGAAGCAAGTTTTCTAATGTGTGTGTTGTTCTCTGTGTAAAACATGCAAGGGGAGAAAAAAATGACACACACACAATACCCTTAAGGGCAAGCAGCCTTTATCCCAAGTCTATGGCAATACAGACATAATAAGCAAGTCATATAATAAGTAAATATTATGATAAGGAAATTGCCTTGGGAAGAGGAGAAAGGGAAAAAGAATATATATGTATATATATTTCACTCACCAGACTATGGAGGATTCATCATCAGACTGAGAAACAGCAGCATAAGATCCAGAGTTAGCCACTTGTCCATGCAAAGATGAGGAGAGGTCTCATGAAGCTTTGGTGCAGTCTGGGACCCTAGCTCTTTCTGTAACGAGTTGTTTGGCATAAGTCCCAGTCACGAGGGCCTCAAGGAACTTGACTGGGCTCAAGAAACACAAAAAGTCACCTTGTGTTTGTGATTGTAATAGATTGAAATAGAGATTTCTCCCAAACATCACTGGATGAATGCCTCAAGGGGCTCACACAACCTGTACCAGGACTTGGTGACCATTGTTTGTGTTCATGTATAATTGAGTTCAAATATAATATTTAAATTTTCCTCCACATTCAGCCTCAATTTGATATCCAATTGTGTAAATACACACTTACAGGTACACAAGGAAAGCACAGTTGATATAGATTACAAATACAGGGTTAGCACAGGAGAATTAAAATCACAATTAATAAAAATCACACCGGCCACGGCTACCATAATTAAAAGCTCTTTATACATGTAAACTTAATATTTTAATTTGTTGCTGAAGCAGAATTGTACCGGTGGCAGGGAAAATACTGTGATAGGGTACAACCACCGGGGAGTTTAGCATATTTGTATCCAGCGATGTTTGTAAGCATCTAGATTACTGTGGAGAGGCATATTATCCCAGATGGCAAATAGAATTAATAGCCAGCCCCAAGTGCATCTTTCCATCCAATGTGGGGGCAGGTATCACAACCTCTAGGATATGCATACCCCAGAACTGCCAACCCCAGGTGACAGCAATGGTTTTACTGTAACAATAGTCTATTAAGGGGTTATTAAAGTAGGAAACAGATTGTGTTTTATTGAGGGCAATGTTGCAGATTTAAAGTATGTGTTGACAATTTTCTGGCAGGAGAAACCCCAGAGTAACATTAGAGGAGCCATTTAAGCCCTCCAGACAAAGAGGGGACTATGGATTGTTACATAAGTACACACATGCCATGGTGGTTTGCTGTCTCCGTCTCCCTGCCACCTACATTAGGTATTTCTCCTAATGTTATCCCTCCCCAATCTCCCCCACACTGCTATCCCTCCCATAGACCTCCACCCCCCAACAAACCCCAGTGTGTGATGTTCCCCTCCCTGTGTCCATGTATTCTCATTCTTCAACACCCATTTATGAATGAGAACATGTGGTGTTTGATTTTCTGCTCTTGTGTCAATTTGCTGAGAATGATGGTTTCCAGATTCACCCATGTCCCTGCAAAGGACATGAACTCATTCTTACTTATGGCTGCATAGTATTCCATGGTGTATATGTGCCACATTTTCTTTATCCACTCTATCTTTGATGGGCTTTGGGTTGGGTCCAAGTCTTTGCTATTGTAATCAGTCCCGCAATGAACATACATGTGCATATGTCTTTATAATAGATCAATTTATAATCTTTGGGTATATACCCAGTAATGGGATCGCTGGTTCAAATGGTATTTCTATTTCTAGATCCTTGAGGAATCACCGCACTGTCTTCCACAATGGTTGAATTGATTTACACTCTCACCAACAGTGTAAAACTGTTTCTATTCCTCCACATCCTCTCCAGCATCTGTTGTCTCCAAATTTTTTAATGATCACCATTCTAACTGGCAAGAGATGGTATCTCAGTGTGGTTTTCATTTGCATTTCTCACCTTGGAAGTAATGCCACACATCTACAACCATCTGATCTTTGACAAACTTGACAAAAACATGCAAAGGGAAAGGATTCCTTGTTTAATAAATGGTGTTGGGAAAACTGGCTAGTCATGTGCAAAAAGCTGAAACAGGACCCCTTCCTTACACCTTATACAAAAATTTCCTCCAGATGGATTAAAGATTTAAACATAAGCCCTAACACCATAAAAACACTAGAAGAAAACCTAGGCAATACCATTTAGGACATAGGCATAGTCAAGGACTTCATGACTAAAACATCAAAAGCAATGACAACAAAACCCAAAATAGACAAATGTGATCTAATTAAATTTAAGAGCTTCTGCACAGCAAAATAAACAATCATTAGAGTGAACTGACAGCCAACAGAATTGGAAAAAAATTTTTGCAAGCTACCCATCTGTCAAAGGGCTATTATCCAGAATCTACAAAGAACTAAAACAAATATACAAGAAAGAAACAACCCCATGAAAAAGTGGGTGAAAGATATGAACAGACACTTTTCAAAAGAAGATATTAATGTGGCCAAAAAACATGTGAAAAAATGCTCACGACCGGCACTCTTTTTCTAACTTGTTTCTGCCTAAGACTCCAATTAGCATGTTGATCAAGGATAGTTACTTGCAGTTCTACTGTCCGATCTTGGATGGGCCATAGATCTAGGGCCAGTTACACTGCTTGTTTAACTTGCTCAAAAGCCATGTTCTCTTTCTTTCTCCAGTAAACATGATAGTATTTTCTAGTGACTACATGCAGAGGTTGTAAAAAGTTATCCAAGTGAGCAATATGATGTCTCCAGAATCCAAATGAGACAATAAATTTCTTGGCCTCCTTTTAGTGGTGAGGGTTGCATATTCTAGTGTTTTAGCCTTAGTCTTTGGTAAAATGGAGTATTTCCCTGCATTCCATAAGATGCCAAGGAATTTTATGGTTTGTGCAGCTCCTTGAATTTTATTAGGGTTAATTTCCCATCCTTGAGATAAAAGCTAAGTTTTTACCTGCTCCAAACCCTGGCTGACTAGTTCTTCAGTTTTACCCAAACAGGGCCACTTGGACAGTTGCTTTTTTCAGCAATAAGCTGATAGCTTTGAGCCTGATCAGTTAAGACATAGGGCTGGCCCTGGGCCAAAGCCACCATAGAAGTTAAGGTAGCAAGGATTCCACCAAGATGGATGAATAGGAACAGCTCCGGAGTGCAGTTCCCAGTGAGAGAAAAGCAAAAGGTGAGCAATTTCTGTATTTCCAACCAAGGTACCAGGTTTACTTCAATGGGACTAGTTAAACAGTGAGTTTAGCCCAAGGAGAGCAAACCAAGGCAGGACAGAGTGCTGCCTTACCCAGGAAGAGCAACTGACTGGAGGATCTAGGACTTCCCCCTCCAGCATCCTGGTTCAAATACTGTGCTTCTCCCATGGCCTCTGTAACCCACAGAAGAGGAGATCCCCGCTGGGCTGAAAAGCATGTGAGTTAATAGCACAGATCTGAGTGGCAGCTCCAGCCGGAACTGCAGATTGTCATCACAAATCTGGCAGATGTTTTGATTAGCACCGAGAGTGCCTGTAGGACAGAGCTACCCTCTTCCCAGAAAGAAGGGTAGCTGAAAGCAGGGAGACAGGTGATATGGCTAGCCGGGTCCCAACCTACAAAGACCAGCAAACTGAAACTCTCTCACTTGAGAGTTTTCCAGCAAGCACATCAGTTTAAGCTCAACCCAGGACAATCAAGCTCAATGAGGGGAAGGGCATCCACCATTGCTGAGGTGGACCTAAACGACCTGTGAAAACAAAAGCCAGAGGAAGCTTACACAGCAGCTGGACTGAGTCTGCAACAGCCCAGCAGTGCCTCTGCAGGCAGACAAGAGACAGACTGCCTCCTCAAGCAGCTCCCTGACCCCTGTATAACAAAAAAACATGCCTCATAGAGGAGAGCCCTGGCTGACACCTGGTGGGTACCGTTCTGGGACAAAGCTACCAGACTAAAGATTAGGCAGCAATCTTTGCTTTTCTGCAAACCCCACAGGTGATTCCCAGGCAACAAGGTCTGCAGTGGATCTCCAGCAGTCCTACAGCAAAGGGACCTGACTGTTAGAAGGAAAACTAAAAGAACAAAATGTAATAGTTTCAACATCAACAGAAAAGATGTTTTCTCAGAGATACCACCCAAAATCACCAACTTCAAAGACCAAAGGTAGATAAATCCACGGAGATGGGAAGAAACAAGCACAAAAGGATGAAACCATCAAAGACTAGAATGCCTCCCCTCCTCCAAGGGGTCACAACTCCTCACCAGCAAGGGAACAAAACAGAGTGGAGAGTGAGTTTGATGAGTTCACAGACACAGGCTTCAGAAGGTAGGTAATAACAAACTTCTCTGAGCTAAAGGAACACGTTCTAACCCAATGTAAATAAACTAAAAATCTTGAAAATAGGTTAGACAAAATGCTAACTAGAATAAGCAGATTAGAGAAGAACATAAGTGACTTGATGGAGCTGAAAAACACAGGATGAGAACTTCAGGAAGTATGCACAAGTTTAAATAGCTGAATCAATCAAGAAGAAGAAAGGGTATCAGAGATTAAATATAAACTCAATGAAATAAAACAAGAAGGCAAGATTAAAGAAAAGAGAGTGAAAAGAAATGAACAAACCCTACAAGAAATATGGGATTACATGAAAAGATCTAATCTATGCTTGATTGGTTTACATGAACGTGACAAGGAGAATGAATCCAAGCTGGAAAACACTCTTCAGAATATTATCCAGGAGAACTTCCGCAACCTAACAAGTCAGGCTAACATTCAAATACAGGAAATACAGAGAACACCACAAAGGTATTTCTCAAGAAGAGCAACCCCAAGGCACATAATTGTCATATTCACCAGGGTTGAAATGGAGGAAAAATTGCTAAAGGCAGCCAGAGAGAAAGGTTGGGTCACCCACAAAGGGAAGCCCTTCAGACTCACAGTGGATCTCTTGGCAGAAATCCTACAAGCCAGAGAGAGTGGGCGCCAATATTCAACATCCTTAAAGAAAAGAACTTTCAATGTAGAATTTCATATCCAGCCTCTCTAATCTTCATAAGCAAAGGAGAAATAAAATTCTTTACAAACAAGCAATTGTTGAGAGTTATTGTCACCAGCAGGCCTGCCTTACAAGAGCTTTTGAAGAAAACACTAAACATAGAAAGGAAAAACTAGTACAAGCCACTACAAAAACATACCAAATGCTAAAGACCAAAGACACAATGAAGAAATTGGGTCAACTAATGAGTAATAAAACCAATCAGTAACAAAATGGTAGGATCAAACTCACACATAACAATAATAATCTTAACTGTGAATGGCCTAATGCCCCAATCAAAAGACACAGACTGGCAAACTGGATAAAAAGGCAAGATCCATGGGTGTGCTGTATTCAGGAAACCCATATCACATGCAAAGACACACATAGACTCAAAATAAGGGGATAGAAAAAGATTTACCAAGCAAATGAAGACAAAAAAAAAGCAGGGGTTGCAATCCTAGTTTTTGATAAAATGAACTTTAAGCCAACAAAGAGCAAAAGAGACTAAGAAGGACATTACACAATGGTAAAAGGATCAATGCAGCAAGAAGAGCTAACTATCCTAAATATATATGCACCCAGTACAGGAGCACCCAGGTACATAAAGCAAGTTTTAACAACCTACAAAGAAACAGACTACCAGACAATAATGGTGGGAGAATTTAACAGTCCACTGTCAATATTAGAGAGATCAATAAGACAGAAAATCAACAAGATCACCCAGGACTTGAATGCAGATCTGGACCAAACAGATCTGACAGACATCTGTAGAAATCTCCACCCCAAATCCACAGAATATACAATTTTCTCAGCACCACATCGCACTTAATCTAAAACTGACCACACAATTGGAAGTAAATTACTCCTCAGCAAATGCAAAAGAACAGAAATCAGATCAAACAGTCTCACAGGCCACAGTGCAATCAAATTAGAACTCAGGATTAAGAAACTCACTCAAAACCACACTAGCACATGAAAACTGAACAACTGACTCTTGAAAGACGACTGGATAAACAAGAAAATTAAGACAGAAATAAAGGTGTTTCAAAGTCAATGCGAATGAAGTCACAACATACCAGAATGTCTGGGACACACTTAAAGCGTGTCTAGAGAGAAATATTTAGCAATAAATGTCCACATGAGAAGTGAGAAAAGATCCAAAATTGACACCCTATAGTTAAAATTGAAAGAGCTAGATGAGTAAGATCAAGAAAATTCAAAAGCTAGCAGAAGACAAGAAATAAGTAAGATCAGAGCAGAACTGAAAGAGATAGGGACACAAAAAAAACCTTCAAAACATCAGTAAATCCAGAAGCTGGTTTTTTGAAAAGATCAATGAAGTAGACAGACCACTAACCAGATAAATAAAAAAGAAAAGAGTTAAGAATCAAATATATACAATAAAAAATGATACAGGGGATATCACCACCAATTCCACAGAAGTAAAAACTACCATCAGAGATTACTAGAAACAACTCTATGCGCATAAGCCAGTAAATCTGGCAGTGGTGGATAAATTCCTGGACACTTACACCCTCCCAAGACTAAACCAGGAAGAAGTTGAAACCCTGAATAGTCCAATAACAAGGGCTGAAGTTGAGGCAGCAATTAGCCTATCAGCCAAAAAAGTCCAGGTCCAGATGGGTTCATAGCCAAATTCTACCAGACGTACAAAGAGGAGCTGGTACCACTCCTTCTGAAACTATTTCGAACAATACAAAAAGTGGAAATCCTCCCTAATTCATTTTAGGAGACTGTCATCTTGATACTAAAACTTGGCAGAGACACAACTAAAAAAGAAAACTTCAGGCCAATTTCCATGGTGAACGTCAATGCTAAAATCTTCAATAAAATACTGGCAAGCTGGATGCAACAGCACATCAAAAAACTTATCCATCACAATCACTTAGGCTTTATCATGGGGATGCAAGGCTGGTTAAACATACACAAATTTATAAATGTAATCCACCACATAAATAGAACCAAAGAAAAAAACCACTTCATTATCTCAATAGATGCAGAGAAGGACTACAACAAAATTCAGCAGCCCTTTATGCTAAAAACTCTCAATAAATTAGGTATCAATGGAAAATATCTCAAAATAATAAAAGCTATTTATGACAAACCCTCAGCCAATATCATACTGAGTAGGCAAAACCTGGAAGCATTTGCTTTGAAAACTGGCACTAGACAGGGATGCCCTCTCTCATCACTCCTATTCAGTGCTGTATTGGAAGTTCTGACCAGAGCAATCAGGAAAGAAAAAGAAATAAAGGGTATTCAATTATGAAAAGTGGAAGTCAAGCTGTCTCTTTGCAGATGACTTGATTGTCTACTGAGAAGACCCCATCGTCTCAGCCTGCAATCTCCTTAAGCTGATAAGGAACTTCAGCAAAGTCTCAGGATACAAAATCGATGTGCAGAAATCACAAGCATTCCTATACACAAATAACAGACAAACAGAGAACCAAATCATGAGCGAATTCCCATTAACAATAGCTACAAATAGAATAAAATATCTAGAATTACAACTAACAAAGGATATCTAGGACCTCTTCAAGGAGAACTACAAGACCCTAATCAAGGAAATAAGAGAGGATACAAACAGATGGAAAAAGATTTCATACTTGTGGTCAGGAAAAATCAATATCTTGAAAATGGTCATACTGCTCAAAGTAATTTATAGATTCAATGCTATCCCCATCAAGCTACCATTGACCTTCTTCAGAGAAATGGGAAAAAAAAAACACTTTAAACTTCATATGGAATCAAAAGAGAGCCTGCATAGACAAGACAATTCTAAGCAAAAAGAACAAAGCTGGAGGCATCATGCTACCTGATTTCAAACTATACTACAAGGCTACAGTAATCAAAACAGCATGGTATTCGTACCAAAACAGACCTATAGACCAATGAAACAGAACAGAGGCATCGGAAGTAATGCCACACATCTGCAACCATCTGATCACTGACAAATCTGACAAAAATAAGCAATGGGGAAAGGATGCCCTGTTTAATAAACGGTGCTGGGAAAACTGGCTAGCCATGTGCAGAAAGCTGAAACTGGACCCATTCCTGACAGCTTACACTAAAATTAACTTTGGATGGATTAAAGATTTAAACATAAGACCTAACACATAAAATCCCTAGAAAAAACCTAGGCAAAACCATTCATGACATAGACATAGGCAAGGACTTCATGACTAAAACATCAAAAGCATTGGCAGCAAAACCCCAAATAGACAAATGATATCTAATTAAACTTAAGAACTTCTGCACAGCAAAAGAAACCATCATCAGAGTGAAACAGCAACCAACAGAATGCAAAACAATGTTTGCAATCTACCGATCTGACAAAGGGCTAATATCCAGAATCTACGAAGAACTAAAGCAGATCTACAGTAAAAAAAAAGAATCCCATTCAGAAGTGGGTGAAAGATATGAACAGACACTTTTCAAAAGAAGACATTTATGAGGCCAACAAACATATGAAAAAATGCTCATCATCACTGGTTATTAGAGAAATGCAAATCAAAACCACATTGAGATACTGTCTCATGCCAGTTAGAATGATGATTATTAAAAAATCTGGAGACAACAGAGGCTAGAGAGGATGTGGAGAAGTAGGAGCACTTTTATACTGTTGGTGGGAGTCTAAATTAGTCCAACCATTGTGGAAGACAGTGTGGCAATTCCTCAAGGATATAGAAATAGAAATTCCATTTGACCTAGCATTTCCTTTACTGAGTATATACCCGAAGGATTATAAATCATTCTATTATAAAGAAACATGCACAGGTATGTTTATTGTGTCACTGTTTACAATAGGTCTTCCAGCAAAGACCTGGAACCAACTCAAATGCTCATCAATTATACACTGGACAAAGAATATATGGCACATATACACCATGGAATACTTTGCAGCCATAAAAAATGATGAGTTCATGTCCTTTGTAGGGACATGGATGAATCTGGAAACCATTATTCTCAGAAAACTGACACAAGAACAGAAAAGCAAACACCACATGTTATCACTTATAGGCAGATGTTGAACAATGAGAACACATGGGCACAGGGAGGGGAACATCACACACTGGGGTCTTGGGGGGTGGGGAGCTAGGGGAGGGACAGTGGCAGTGGGGAAGTTGGGGAGGGATAACATTAGAAGAAATGCCTGATGTAGTTGATGGGGAGATGGAGATAGCAAATCACCATGGCATGTGTGTACCTATGCAACAATGCTCAAGATCTGCACATGTACCCCAGAACTTAAAGTACAATTTTAAAAAAAAAGAAGTCATCATTTCCCTTTTCTAGCTTACTTTTTTTCTGGAGCAACTGATCCCTATCTTAACACAATAATTTATAAGCAATAAGCATCTCCTTTGCTGACTCGAATCCCCTGCAGCTCTTCACACACAACCAAAGGTTCAAATCGCATTAATTTAGACCCAATTCTCACAAAGGCCAGTTCCCCAGGGCTACCTAATCACCAAGAAGAACTGGGGGAGTTTCCATCCTGGGAAGTGGGAAGTCCCTGAGCTTCCAGTTCTGTTCTTGCAGCCAAAAATTGGTATACTTTCATTTTTGAATCCTGTTTGTGTACCAAAAATGTTCTGTGTGGGAAACGCACTAGGGGAGAAGAAAAGACACACACACACACACACACACACACACACACACACAATACTGTTACAGGTACAGTTTTTATCCTAAGTATATGGCAATACAGATATAACAAGCAAATCATATGATATGCAAATAATATAATAAGCAAATTGCAATGGGAAGGGGAGAAAGGAAAATATATATGTATATATATTTACACTCACTAGACTATGGAAGATTTGTCACCAGACCAGGAAGCAAGAACCTGGGCTCTAGAGTTGGCCACTCAACCGGGTACAGATGAGGAGAGGTCTCATGAAATTTGAGCTCAGTCTGGGACCTGAGCTATTTTTGTAACGAGTTGTTTGGCTAGAGATCCAGTCATGGGAGCCCTTCAATACTGGTCTCAAGGGACACAGAAAGGTCAATTTGTTTTTGTAATTGTAATAGATTGAAATAGAGATTTTTCTGAAATAGTGCTGGAAGAATGCCTCTAGGGGCTCACAAAACCTGTTCCAGAACTCAGTGATCATTATTTGTGTCCAAGTTCAAATGAGATCAAATTTGATATTTAACTTTTTTTCCACAGGTGTCTCCCTGTGAAGATAGCCAGTCCGGCCAATGATGCCCCTTGATGGGCTCAACTTGTTTATCTCTTTTTACAAAAGGCAAAAGGGCATCATGCAACCAATCATGGCCAGCAAAGGGCTTGTGTAAATGTGGGCATAAAAAAGTTCTCATAGACAAGAACCTGAGATAATCAGAGTGAGCACAGGAAGCTGACCTCAGTATGGAGACTCCCTTGGACTCTGTCCTACACCCAAGGGAAATTGGTCTGTGTCACGTTGGAACAAGCTATAGTGTAGATAATTATGTAACAACTGACAGACAAATCAAGGGACCAAAAAATAAGAAAATGTAATCATATGGTTTCTGAATTCATGTTTAAGTCTCAGCAACACTAACGTGCTAGGGTGATGGTGACAGACTGGAGCATGCTCAGAAAGCAGGTTGGGCAGAGGGAGAGGCTACTTATTTCCCCTTATTTCCCCCCTTAAGTTTATTAAAAGTCTTACATTTGAAGTAATTATGCAAATTCAGTGATTCAAAAATGTCTGGAGACAAAAAATCCATTACAGTGAAGAGTATCACTATATGGATGAAGGCCAAGGGACAGATGATCAGGTCATGAGGCTTAGACCTTTGACCCAGAGTATGAAGATGGGGAAGAACAAAAAAAAATAATAATAAAAGCTGTTGCCTAAGATTACAATGCCAGCTGAAGGAAAAAACAAGTTTGTTTTTTTTTTTTTTTTGAGACAGAGTTTATTCTTGTTCCCCAGGCTGGAGTGCAATGACCTGATCTCACTTCACCACAACCTCTGCCTCTCAGGTTCAACCGATTCTCCTGTCTCAGCCTCCCAAGTAGCTGGGAATACAGGGATGCACCAGCACACCCAGCTAATTTTGCATTTTTAGTAGAGACGGGATTTCACCATGTTGGTCAGTCTGGTCTTGAACTCCCAACATCAGGTGACCCAACTGCTTTGGCCTCCCAAAGTGCTGGGATTACAAGCGTGAGCCACTGCACCTGGCCAAGAACATTTTTAATAGCATATGTGAAAAGTAAACTTATCTTAATAGCATAGAAAAAAACATATTTTGTATAACTGGAAAATAATCATAGATCTCACATTGTCAGTGATTATTGAAAACTTGTCAAAATCATTATTTTTACTTTTTATCCATTTGTTATTGATAAAACCTATTATATTAATTTTTGATAATTCAGCCCTTATATTATTTTCTACAAAAATATGTGCAAGTCCAGCACATTTACAATGATGCCTGCATAGGTAGCAGACTATCTATATTGCTCATGCACCTGGAATTCCTGTTTTAGAAATCATATCTTTATTGCTCTGCATTCTCCCATTTTATATTTGGTCACCGAATATAAGTCAAACAGTGACAGACACATAAAATTATATTACTTGTTCAGTTAATAATCAAAAGTATTTGCTAATGTGGAAAAATCACTAAATGAAACAATTTTTAAAATCTATTTGAGTACTCATGCTCCAACACTTCAATGCATTTTATTCTTTATGTATCTTCCACATTTTTGAACCCTTGAGATTATACTGGACTCACTGTGATTATTTATTTATTTATTCACTATTTTTTTATTGTACTTTAATTTCTGGGGCACATGTGCAGATCTTGCAGGATTGTTACATGGGTACACACATGCCATGGTGGTTTGCTATCTCCATCCCCCTGTCACCTACATCAGGCATTTCTCCCAGAGTTATCCATCTCCAACCACCCCACCCCCTGCTGTCCCTTCCCTAGCCTCCCACCCTCAATATACCCCAGTGTGTGATGTTCCACTCCCTGTGCCCATGTGTTCTTGTTGTTCAAAAACTGCCTATGAGTGAGAATATGCAGTGTTTGCTTTTCTGTTCTTGTGTCAGTTTTCTGAGAATGATGGTTTCCAGATTCATCCATGTCCCTACAAAGGACATGAACTAATTACTTTTTATGGCTGCATAGTATTCCACGGTGTATATGTGCCACATTTTCTTTGTCCAGTCATCATTGATTGTCATTTGGAGGTCTTTGTTATTGTAAACAGTGCCACAATGAACATAAGCATGCATGTGTCTTTATAATGGAACTATATATAATCCTTATGTGGTGGATTACATTTATGGACTTGCATATGTTGAACCAGTCTTGCATCCCCATTATGAAGCCTACTTGATCACGATGGATTAGGCTTTTGATGTGCTGTTGCAATCAGTTTGCCAGTATTTTATTGAAGATTTTTGAATCGATGTTCATCATTGATATTGGCCTGAAGATTTCTTTTTTTGTTGAATCTCTGCTGGGTTTTGGTATTAGGATTATGTTGGTCTCATAAAATGATTTGGGAAGGATTCCTTCTTCTTGTATTGTTTGGAATAGTTTCAGAAGGAGTGGTACCAGCTCCTCTTTGTATGTCTGGTAGAATTCAGCTATGAACCCATCTGGTCCTGGAATTGTTATAGTTTGTAGGGTATTAATTGCTGCCTCAACTTCAGCCCTTCCTTGTTATTTGTCTATTCAGGGTTTCAACTTCTACCTTTTCAGGCTTGGGAGGGTGCAAATGCCCAGGAATTTACTCATTTCTTCCAGATTTACTGGTTTATGTGCATAGAGTTGTTTCTAGTAATCTCTCATTTTACTTTGTATTTCTGTGGAATCAGTGGTGATATTCCCTTTATCAATTTTTATTGCATCTATTCAATTCTTCTCTCTTTTCTTTTTTATTAGTCTGGGTATGGGAGAAGCACAGTATCTAAACCAGAGTACCCCCACTGTAATAATTTTAATCTCCCTATATTTCATTAGCAGATTAGTCATCTTGACCTTAACTGAAAACTTTTATTCTGTTTGCCACGAATATGTTCTCACTATCTGGGAATTAGGACATCAATCCTTTTTTTTTGAAAAGTGGACAATATACAACAAAATTATTTAAAACCAGGGCATGTATTTGAAGCATACATAATAAGTGCCTATATATGTACAAAAACAATAATTTATAATATACACTTGTCATAGAAGATGAAATTATGGAGGAATTGATAAAGTGAATTAAAAAGGAGATGAGAACTGAAGAACCCTGAGCAGACAAAACCAGTTACACCTCATAAGTGACCTCAACCTTATGTAATAAAGTTATTTGCAAACATAAGCAAATCTTGAGATATTTCTTGTAAAGGCCTATATTAAAGAAAAGCAGAATTTAATCTCAAAGAATCAAAAGTCGTCAACAAACTTTTATAACTAGGAATTTTCCGATGAGGAAATAAACAAGAAATTTGGTAACAGCAACTAATGAAATTTTTTTCTGCTTTTGCATATCCCCAGTAAACAATTTCCTCTGACACTTTGTCATCCAAACAGTAATTTCTTTCTGTCTTGAGTTTTCTGAATTCTGAATTGCTTCTTACTCAAATAAACTCAAATTTCATTGTGCCTCAGTTTACTTTTTAAGAAGACAAAATAAACTACCTAAGAATAAATCTAAAAAAACTGTGTATAGCATGTAATAACTACCATAGAAATTACCTGACATATATGAACGTGGACATGAACAAATGAAAAATCACATTATTGTTTTCAGTAGAAAAACTCAATATTGTCAGCATTAGTTGTTCTTGCTGATTGCTGGAGCTAAAAATTCAGAAATAGACCAAGTGCATAAGAAAGTGTCTTACTCTTCTCAGGCTTCTATGACAAAATACCTTAGACTGGATAATGTAAAAACAGAAATGTGCTGCTTACAGTCCTGGTGCCTGAAATGTTAAAAATGAAGGCATTGCAAATTCAGTGTCTGATGAGGGTTCTGTTTCTTACATGTGGCACCTCTAGCTACTTCCTCACATGGCAGAAGACGCAAGAATGCTCCTTTCAACCTCCATCCCATGAGCACTAATTTGGTTTATTAGCATGCAGCCCTCCTGACTTAATCACTTTCTCAAAGGTCCCATAACTAATAGTATCACACTGAAACTATACTTGGATTAACTTTTTGCATACGAATATGGAAGCTGGGGAACACAAATATTCAGACCACAGCAGAAAGTTAAACAACAGAAGCTGCAGTTGGCAGTATTATTAACATTTGGGATGTGGGAATTTGATGTTTCTATCACAAAAGTTAAAAATGGTTTATTCTGACCAAGCAGAAGAAAGGATATCAGAGGTGGAAGATCAACTCAATGAAATAAAACAAGAAGGCAAGAATACAGAAAAAAGAGTAAAAAGAAACAAACATAGCCTCCAAGAAATATGGGATTATGTGAAAAGACCTAACCTACATTTGATAGGTGTACCTGAATGTGATGGAGAGAATGAATCGAAGTTGGAAAATACTCTTCAGGATATTATCCAGGAGAACTTCCCCAACCTAGCAAGGCAGGCCAATATTCAAGTCCAGGAAATACAGAGAACACCACAAAGATATTCCTCAAGATGAGGAACCCCAAGGCACATAATCTTCAGATTCACCAGGGTTGAAATGAAGGAGAAAATGCTAAGGGCAGCCACAGAGAAAGGTCAGGTCACCCACAAAGGGAAGCCCATCTGTCTCACAATAGATCTCTCAGCAGAAACCCTACAAGACAGAAGAGAGTGGGGGACAATTTTCAACATGCTTAAAGAAAAGAAATTTCATCCTAGGATTTCATATCCAGCCAAACTAAGTTTCATAAGCAAAGGAGAAATAAAATCCTTCATGAACAAACAATTACTCAGAGATTTTATCATGACCAAGCATGCTTTACAAGACCTGCTGAAAGAAGCACAAAACATAGAAAGGAACAACCAGTACCAGCCACTCCAAAAATTTACCAAATGGTAAAGAGCATTAACACAGTGAAGAAACTGCATCAACTAACAGGCAGAACATCCAGCTAGCATCACAATGGCAGGATCAAATTCACACATAACAATATTAACCCTAATTGTAAATGGGCTAAATGCCTCCATCAAAAGACACAGACTGGCAAATTGGATAAAAGCAAAAACCCATCAGTGTGCTGTATCCAGGAAACCCATCTCACGTGCAAGGATACACATAGAGTCAAAATAAAGGGATGAAGAAAGATTTACCAAGCAAATTGAGAGAAAAAAAAAGCAGGAGTTGCAATCCTAGTCTCTGATAAAATGGGCTTTAAACCAATAAAAATCAAAAGAGATAAAGAGGACATTACATAATGGTGAAAGGATCAATGCAACAAGAAGAGCTAACGATTCTAAATATATATGCACCCAATACAGGAGCACCCAGATACATAAGGCAAGTTCTTAATGACCTGCAAAGAGACTTAGACTGCCACACAATAATAGTGGGAGACTTTAGCACTCCACTGTCAATATTAGACAGATCAATGAGACAGAAAATTAATAAGGATATCCAGGACTTGAACTCAGACCTGGACAAAGCAAATCTAATAGACATTTACAGAACTCTCCACCCCAAATCCACAGAATACACATTCCTCTCAGCACCACACCACACCTACTCTAACATTGACCACTTAAGTGGAAGTAAATCGCTCCTCAGCAAATGCAAAAGAATGGAAATCGTAACAGTCTCTCAGACCACAGTGCAATCAAGTTAGAACTCAGAATTCAGAAACTAACTCAGAACCGCACAGCTTCATGGAAACTGAACAACTGGCTCTTGACTGTTGACTAGATAAACAATGAAATGAAGGCAGAAATAAAGATGTTCTTCAACACCAATGAGAAAGAAGACAAAATGTACTAGAATCTCTGGGACACATTTAAAGCAGTGACTAGAGGAAAATGTATAGCAATAAATGCCCATACGAGAAGCAAGGAAGAATCTAAAATTGACACCTTATTGTCAAAACTGAAGGAGCTAAAGGAGCAAGATCAAGAAAAGTCAAAAGCTAGAAGACAAGAAATAACTAAGATCAGAGAAGGACTGAAGGAGATAGAGACATGCACACACACACACACAAAAGAAAACCCTTCAAAAATCAGTAAATCCAGGAGCTGGTTTTTTTAAAAGATCAACAAAATAGACAGACCACTAGCCAGATGAATAAAAAAGAAAAGGGACAATAATCAAATAGATGCAATAAAAACTATAAAGGGGACATCACCACCGATTCCACAGAAATACAAACCACCATCAGAGATTACTACAAATAACTCTATGCACATAAACCAGTAAACCTGGAAGAAATAGATAAACTCCTCCCAAGCCTAAACCAGGAAGAAGTCAAAACCCTGAATAGACCAACGACAAGGGCTGAAGGTGAGGCAGCAATTAATAGCCTAGTCACCAAAAAAAGCCCAGGTCCAGTTGGGTTCACAGCCAAATTCTACTAAACATACAACAAGGAGCTGGTACCACTCCTTCTGAAACTATTCCAAACAATCCAAAAAGAGGGAATCCTTCCCAAATCATTTCATGAGACCAACATCATCCTGATACCTAAACCAGGCAGAGACTCAACAAGAAAAGAAATCTTCAGGACAATATCCACAATGAACATAGATGCAAAAATATTCAATAAAATACTGGCCAATAGATTGCAACAGCACATCAAAAAGATTATCCATCACAATCAAGTAGGCTTCATCACAGGATGCAAGGCTGATTCATCATATGCAAGTCTATAAACATAATTCACCACATAAACAGAACAAAAGACGAAAACCACATGATTATCTCAACAGATGCAAAGAAGGCCTTTGACAAAAATTAAACAGCCCTTTTTGCTAAAAGCTGTCAATAAACTAGGTATTGCTGGAACCCATCTCAAAATAATAAAAGCTATTTATGACAAACCAACAGCTAATATCATACTGAATGGGCAAAAACTGGAAGGATTCCCTTTGAAATCTGGCACTAGACAAGGGTGTCCTCTCTCACCGCTCTTATTCAACATAGTATTGGAAGTTTCAGCCAGAGCAATCAGGCAAGAAGAAGAAATAAAGGGTATTCAAATAGGAAAGGAGGAAGCCAAATTTTCTCTATTTGCAGATGACATGATTTTATATTTAGAAGACCCCTTCGTCTCAGCACAATATCTCCTTAAATTGATAAGTAACTTCAGCAAAGTCTCAGGATACAAAATTAATGTGCAAAAATCACAAGCATTTCTATACACCAATAACAGACTTAAGGAGAGCCAAATCAAGAACGAAATGCCATTCACAATTGCTACACAGAGAATAAAATTCCTAGGAATACAACTAAAAAAGGATATACCTCTTCAAGGAGAATTACAAACCACTGCTCAAGGAAATAAGAGAGGACACAAAGAGATGGAGAAATATTCCATGCTCGTGGTTAGGAAGAATCAATATTGTGAAAATGGCCGTATGCCCAAAGTCATTTATAGATTCAATGCTATCCCCATCAAGCTACCAATGACTTTCTTCACAGAACTGGAAAAAAACCACCTTAAACTTCATATGGAACCAAAAGAGAACTGTATAGCCAAGTTAATTCTGAGTAAAAAGTACAAAGCTGGAGACATCACATTACCTGACTTCAAACTATACTGCAAGGCTACAGTAATCAAAACAGCATGGTACTGGTACCAAAACAGAGATATAGAACAATGGAACAGAACAGAGACCTCGGAGGCAACACCGCACGTCTACAACCATCTGATCTCTGACAAATCTTTCAAAAACAAGCAATGGGGAAAGGATTCCCTGTTTAATAAATGGTGTTGGGAAAACGGGGTAGCCATGTGCAGAAACAGAAACTGGACATCTTCCTGACACCTTACACTAAAATTAACTTCAGATGCATTAAAGACTTAAACATAAGACCTAACACCATAAAAACCCTAGAAGAAAACCTAGGCAAAACTATTCAGGACATAGGCATAGGCAAGGATTACATGACTAAAGCACCAAAAGCCAAAATAGACACATGGGACCTAATTAAATTCCAGAGCTTCTGCACAGCAAAAGAAACAATCATTAGAGTGAATCAGCAACTAACAGAAGGGGAAAATTTTTTTGCAGTCTATCCATCTGACAAAGGGCTAATATCCAGAATCTACAAATAACTAAAACAGATTTATAAGAAAAAAAAAAAGCCCATTCAAAAGTGGGCAAAGGATATGTCTTCTTGATAAATGAAGACATATATGAGGCCAACAACATATGAAAAAATGCTCATCATCACTGGTCATTAGAGAAATGCAAATCAAAACTACATTGAGATACTGTCTCATGCCAGGTAGAATGGTGATTCTTAAAAAACCTGGAAATGACAGATGCTGGAGAGGATGTGGATAAATAGGAACACTTTTACACTGTTGGTGGGAGTGTAAATTAGTTCAACCATTATGGAAGACAGTGTGGCAATTCCTCAAGGACCTAGAAATAGAAATTCCATTTGAATCAGCAATCCTATTATTGGGTATATACCCAAAGGATTATAAATCATTCTATCATAAGGACACATGCACATGAATGTTCATTTCAGCACTGTTTACAATAGCAAAGACTTGGAACCAACCCAAATGCCCATCAATGATAGACTAGACAGGGAAAATGTGGCACATATACACTATGGAATGCTATGCAGCCATAAAAAAAAATTGAGTTCATGTCCTTTGTAGGGACATGGATGAACCTGGAAACCATCATTCTCAGCAAACTGACACAAGAACAGAAAATCAAACACCTCAGGTTCTCACTCATAGGCAGGTGTTGATCAATGAGAACACATGGACACAGGGTGAGGAGCATCACACACTGAGGTCTGTGGTGGGGGGACTAGGAGAGGGACAGCAGGGGTTGGGGACTTGGGGAGGGATAACGTGGGGAGAAATGCCAGATATAGGTGATGGGGAGGAAGGCAGCAAACCACATGCCATGTATGTACCTATGCAACAATCTTGCGCCGGGCGCGGTGGCTCAAGCCTGTAATCCCAGCACTTTGGGAGGCCGAGGTGGGTGGATCACAAGGTCAAGAGATCAAGACCATCCTGGTCAACATGGTGAAACCCCGTCTCTACTAAAACTACAAAAAATTAGCTGGGCATGGTGGCGCGTGCCTGTAGTCCCAGCTACTCAGGAGGCTGAGGCAGGAGAATTGCCTGAACTCAGGAGGCGGAGGTTGCAGTGAGCCGAGATGGCGCCATTGCACTCCAGCCTGGGTAACAAGAGCGAAACTCCGTCTCAAAAAAAAAATAAATAAATAAAAAATAAAAAATAAATAAAATAAAAAATAAAAAAAAATAAAAAATAAAAAAACAATCTTGCATGTTCTTCACATGTACCTCAAAACCTAAAACACAATAAAATATATATATAAAATAAATAAATAAGTAAATAAATAAATATAAGTACTTAAATATGAAAAAATTGTTTATCCTTTAAAAATCATAACAAAAGTCCAATTATATATATATATATATATGTGTGTGTGTATATATATATATATATATATAGCAAAAAGTCAAGCTCTGAAAAGCTCAATTTCAACAGTTTGTACCAGAATTTTGAGGGTTTTTGGGATAGACATAGCCCAAGGGATTCCTTCTATGACATTTTCTGTAAAGTTTCTCACACTCCTACTCAATTTGAAAGTGGATAAATATGTTTTCTCTGTTTTATTATTTAAGAAATTCATGATAAAGAAGGCCTATTTATATATGATTCTTCAATAATTATTGAGTCAGTGGTGTCCTTCTGAGGAAGGGCACAGAATCTCACACCCACAGAAGCATGATGTTCTGTCAGATGGGAGCCTCCTCCCAGAGCCAGAGCTTCATCTTTCATATGTAATTAGAGGCTTTCACACATATGCCTTCCTCCGAAGCCCTATCAGAGGCTTAGCCCTGAGAATTTGACCAAAGAAGGTGACTAACGAACATGTGACCTAGTACTCTGATCTACCAGGATTCTACCCTGTTAAATAGCTCTTCCCTGGCTCCGGAATCTTTTCTGTGTATTTACAAACAGATACACCAAAAGATTGAGAAGAAGCTTTGATTCTCACTGCGAGCCCTTCTCTGTCTCACCAGCTTCTCTAGAAGTGTAATGTTTTAACTACTGCTGAGAGACTTCATGTTAAGTATTTCTCTCTGACAACATAATTGAGAAGAGAAACAGGCAAGAGTCAGATCATCCTGGAGGCCATGTCTAGGGTTTTTACCTGATATATGTCTCAGATTTATGTAAATATTGGCAAATATAGATTCATCTCTAGATGTAGAAAAACACAAAGAAGATCCCCTGCTCACAGAGAAAATAAAAGATGAATTCAACGTTTCATAAATCCAGCTTAATCTAAACCACAGGGCATTATGTCTTTTTAGTAAAAAAGTAATAGTTTTTCAATCACCTGAAGCAACCCAACTATGGCGTCAGACAGCTGGGTACTGAGAAGGCATGCTCCTCACTAGAATTCCATGGCTACATTGCAGGGGGTTGGGATAATTCCAAAGGATTATTTTTATTTATTTATTTATTATTTTGAGATGGAGTTGTGCTCTGATGCCCAGGCTGGAGAGCTGTGGCATGATCCCTGCTCACTACAACTTCTGCCTTTGGGTTCAAGCAATTCTCCTGCCTCAGCCTCCTGAGTAGCTGGGATTACAGGCATGTGTCCCCACTCCTGGTTAATTTTGTATTTTTAGTAGTGATAGGATTTCTCTATGTTGGTCAGGATAGTTTTGATCTCCTGACTTTTCAATCCACTTGTCAGCCTCCAAAGTTCTGGGATTACAGGCATGAGCCACTGCACCTGATCCAAATAATTCTTTAGGGTGATAGGGACACCAAATGGAGAAAATAAACCCAGTCATTGCCTTTCCATCTGGTCTAATTTATTTTACTCTCATCCCAACCCAAAATTATTGCCAGACTCTTTACTGTGGTGTGCCAGGAGTAATTTAGAAAGAACAGAGGTTATTCAAGCCTATTTCCCATGGCACCTGAAGCCTAAGTTTTTCACTTCCCAGGTTTCAGATTTTTTTTTAGGGTTTCTGGAAAATTTTATTCATTCTTCTGTAAAAACTGCAACCAGGATTGCCTCTGGTTAATCACATCAGTTTGGATGAGTTACCCTTCACTTGCAACACTAAAGGTCCCAAATTATGAAAGTAATACATTGACATGGTGAAGTAAAGGGTGGACTTTAATGTTTATTTACAGAAGGCTGCAAGATATGAAATTCCACATAGAAATAAGAAACCTAGCCAGAGGACAAGCTTCATTCAGTATGTATAGTTGGAATTGCTCAAGTATAGTTTCAGTGTAAAAAGTGCTATAATAACAAACCACATTTAGAAAGAGTTTTTTGTAGAGAAACAAGAAGACAAAATACCAAACATAGTATACAACAAATTTATGCCTCAGCTACATGATCTAAAAGTTAAAGGTCCCATGAGTTCCATCCTGAACTTGGAAGGCATAACCTTCAGAGACAGTTTCTGGCACAATATTTTGATTTTCCTCTTCCCCTACAGAAAATACTTCTCAATTAAGTTTAATGAAGCCTTATAGACAGACTCATTTTCATGGCTTTCTAGAGCTTCAATTTTGTCTAAACCTCCACATTCTTCATCATTATACTAAGTTTCTCTGTTTCACCTGAAAGCCTGAAAGATATTTGAAATGGCATCCAGGATAACTAGAATAATCTTGATATCTTTTGCAGTTAAGAGGTTCATCAATAGTTCTATTATGCCACAATGAATGAGGTACACAATCTGTTCAACTTTCCTACCACTGGTGTAGTTGGTCATGGCCCATGTCTTAAAATCTACCTTAGAGGGAACACTGACAAGGAATGTGACTAATCCATGATTCACAATTTGCTGTATCTGGTCCTGACGGTCAGCTGTGATGCTTGACATTGTCCATGTAGCTTCCTTCTGAATGTTAGTTTTGGGGTTGGTGAGCAGGCTGGGAAAGATGGTGAGTGGTCCTGAATCGATCACAACCTGAGTCTGTTCATCTGTGCCAGTGACAATATTCCCTACGGCTCTTACTGCTGGAGCCACCATTGGCAATTCAGAAGCTCCTAAAAGCTTCACAAGTTGGGGCACAGCTCCTGTTTTCGTGACCATATTAATTCGTTCATTTGGACCATCAGTAAGGTAGGAAATAGCCCAGCAGGTATCTGCTGTTACGTCTGGATCATCATGAGGCAGGAGCCAAACTAAAGTAGAAAGATTCTGCTCAACAGTATCTAAAGGGGGTGCAGGATTCTTGTTGCAGAAATGATTTGAAAGTGTCCAGGTAATTGAACCAACCCAAATACCCATCTATGATAGACTGGATAGGGAAAATGTGGCACATATACACCATGGAATATTATGCAGCCATAAAAAATGATGAGTTAGTGTCCTTTGTAGGGACATGGATGAACCTGGAAACCATCATTCTCAGCAAACTGACACAAGAGCAGAAAATCAAACACTGCATGTTCTCACTCATAGGCAGGTGTTGAACAATGAGAACATATGGACACAGGGAGGGGAGCACTACACACTGGGGTCTGTTGGGGGGAAATAGGGGAGGGACAATGGGGGGTGGGGAGTTGGGGAGAGATAGCATGGGGAGAAATGCCAGATATAGGTGATGGGGAGGAAGGCAGCAAATCACACTATCACACTTGCACGTGTGTACCTATGCAACAATCTTGCATGTTCTTCACATGTACCCCAAAATTGAAAATGCAATAAAAACAAAACAAAACAAAAATCAATCAATCAATCAATAATAAAATAAAATAATAAAAATAAAAATAAAGTGTCCAGGTAAGATTACGTAAGTAACCACACGCTAAAGATGATATATCAGGAAAGCAAGAAGACCCAACAGTGGGTCAACTGCTCCATACTTAATAACCAAGTCTCTGAACACTGAGTCATCACCTGCAAAGTTTCCTAGAACCCATACAGCTTGTTCATTAATGTGAAAATGGGGAGGTGCCAACCATCTACCACAGCCTTGGTTTGGTCTGATATCCCAGAAGTAGTGTTAGTGAGTGACCAAGCAGATTCAAACTGAATGGGACTACAATCAGTTCTGCCCAAGAAGAACACAAATATTGGAATCAAATAAGACTGAATTATGTTGTCTATGGGAGACTGTTTTTCTCTAAAAAGTAGTTTCCTGGCAGCTTGAGTAGCTTGGAGCTGATTTTCCACATTGTTGTTATTTATACCTTTGACAATGTCATCAACAGACCAATTTACAATGCGCTGGTTGTTGTGGTTTTCCTGCAGCGGAGAAGTAGCATCATCAGGAAATGAGCTTACATTTCTCCTCTTCAGCATCTGGTCATCCTTCTTACCTTTCCTTAGCTCCACATTGACTTCTATTCTGTGATGCCTCATTTCTGTATTACCTTTTCCTTTGCTCTTGAATCCGTTAAGAAGGGCAGCTAGTGTATTAGCATTCTCATTGGTGGACATGGTTATGAGACAAAGGGAGACAGCTGTGAAGCAGGCCCGGGCTTCCACAGGAGGCTAGGCAGGATTGGCGGCTTTGGGGTGACTGTGCTCAAATCGACCACCTTGGCTGAGCTCAAAGATCATGTGTGGTTTCAGATTCTTGCTTCCCATCTATATTCTCAGGATTAGTTTGATCCATTTCAATACCTATAATTATAACTTTATTCTGGTCCCCTCCTATTTTATTCTAGGCATATTATGTAGTAGAGTCTGTTATAATTGAGACAATAATGTTTGTATAAAACATAATTAGAACTAATTTGGAGTTCCCTAATCCCACTTTTGACTTGGCTGCTACTCAGAAAGCATACAAACCAGGCTGGCTGGGGCTTGCAGTTTGGAGAAAACACGTCTTGCCCAGAAATGCCAGTGGAACCTCAAATTTGGAAAATAGATTGCTATAGCTCCAATCATTTTGAGACTGTTCTGAAGAGAGAGAGAGAGAGAGAGAGAGAGAGAGAGAGAGAGAGAGGGAGGGAGAGAGAGAGAAAGTACCTAACAGAAATTCTTGAGTTTGCAGAATAACAGATAAAAAAAATAAATAAATAAATAAATAAAAACACTCAACTTGCCAAAATACTGAAATTCCCTCCATTTATGAGATAAACAAATTGGCTTCAATTTATGGAATCAGTGTGGCCAAATGGTGTTTCTGAAGAATGTCCTTGCTGAGGTCACACTCTGAATTTTCACTACGTGTATCGTCACAGCTTCCCCTCAGTTTGCATATGAGATCCTTGAGGAGGCAAGAAGAGATCAGTCCTCTTGCCTGAAAACTTTCCTGACTCTCTTTCCTTCTACCTATCATCTACTAATCTCAGAATTCACCCCCTAAGTCTTTTCCAATAATATTGTTACCATAAGGCCAACAGAGGGAGACATATTTGAGCTTGAGAGTCATGTTTCAACATAAAATTTTTTTCTTAAAAACCTGGGGTCATAGTATGGGCTTCTACTCAATGTTACCTATATCTTAGAGGCAGTCAAGAGGAGATGATCTCTTTTGGGGAACAACCTCATTTAATCAACACATTACCTAACCAACAAGTGTGGACCCAAAGGAAGAAAAAAAGTTAAAATTAGACTGTTGACTCATTTTAATCGATTTGGTGATAAAAGCCAAAAAAAAAAAATAGTCAGAAGTTAAGTGGTCTCAAAAACCTAAAAGGTGACATGGATTAGCTTCAAGGAACACATGGTGTGACTGAAGTAAGCTGATCCTTATCCTGAAGGTGTCAACAGTAGTGACCAATACTTCATGTAATGGGTCAAAAGTCTAAGGCAGTCATTCTGCCAGAAATGGTTTAGGACATCCCCAACCTTGAGACACACAGATCAACTTTCACCAAGAGCCACCAACCTGGCATGCAGTGATGACCTCTGCAGCGACATGGATTTAGGATTGATTGTGGTCCATCTTTTCAGAGACATAAACCTAATTGTGAATTTCTAAATGAGTGGCTTGACAATCAGATCAGAAGCTCAGATAAATTTCTGCCTGAAGCCCCAAAGAAGATGTTCCTAATTAAACAGTATGTGGAAGACTAAACACACAGAATGTGAGCAATGACCCTAAACTCTCAATTCTGACAATTGAGTGGAGTAACCACTCCTGATTCAGGTTTTTCATTGGCTGACAATGAGATCAAACACCCACAGCAGCCCAGTGAACACCATGAGGTGTCATCTTCCCTGGCCCATTAGAGAACCAGGAAATTGACCCCACTGATAGTCAAATTGACCCCACAGATAGTCTTTGATGCTTGTAAACTGGGTAGTTTATTTTCATTTAAATGTTTTGATAAGCATATTGATTTAAGGTTTTCTTGCTTTTTATAAAGTAATTCTGCCGTTTCCCTCAGAGCTTAGCTTTCACTAAGTCTTATAAATTTTGTTATGTTTTATCTAAATTTCTATTTAGAAAATACTCAGTGAATTGGGGATTCCCATAGAGTCAGAAGCTTTGCTTTAGATAGTGGAGGGTGGCATAAAATTTCCAACAAAAATAAATTTTAATTTTTATTTTAGAGCTGTTTCTATTTTACTCTAATTTCCTTCTAGAATATGTTATTTCTATTTACAAATTGGCCTTCTGATGTCTTTCATAGAGTTCAAATTGATTCACCTCAAAACAGCAAGATCAAGCCAAAGAGCTCTGATAGGGGTCAGAATTCAGTTTGTCAGGAGCTCTGTAGCAAGTTCATAGCTGACTACAAATTAGTGTAACTAACCGTAGTGTCATGGTGGCCATAACTCCAAAATCCCAAAAAGCATCTCAAGGTAGATGCTTTTTTAAATCAGAGACTTCGAATGGCAAATTGAGTTTTACTAGTTTACAATTGAGCCAAGTAAATCTGCAATATAGTTTCACTAAACCTTAATTGGGCAACAAGACTCTAGGTATTTTAGCCTTCTCAAAATATAAATCTTCTAATCATTTTATCTGGAATCTATATGTGTGTGTTGGGGTGTAAGACACACCAATCAGCCATAAAGTTCTAACTCTGCTTGTGCCTATATGTTCTGCTCATGCATAGTTCAAAGGACAAACAAAGGTCAGGGCTTAGGGATTTTAGGGTCTTTCCTGAGCATCTGTCTAGCCCAGCGCATCCCCATTTTCTTCTAGATTCTTAGGACTACTATCACAATCCTAATTCTCAGTGTATTACTTCCTAGTATTTCCTGCTAGCGATTTTCAGCATGACTGTCTTTGACCCCACTGATAGTCTGCCCCTGGTGAACTGGGTAGTTTATTTTCATTTAAATGCTTTAATAAGCATATTAAGATTTTCTTGCTTTTTATAAAGTAATTCTGCTGTTTCCCTCAGAGCTTAGCTTTCACTAAGTCTTATAAATTTTGTTATGTTTTGTCTAAATTCCTATTTATTTTAAAATCTTTTCTGACACCATTTGTAATTTTTTTTCTTCATTAGTTATTTAAGAGTGTGTCATTTAATGTTCACATGTTTAGATTGCCCAAATTTCTTTTTTTTGTCTCTAATTTTCTCTTTGTGGTTAGAAGACAGTCACTGTATCATTTCAATTTTTCAATTTTGTTGATGTTTGTTTTATAATGCAGTATATTGTCTTGAAGTATTGAAATTCGAGTATGAATTAACACCAAGTCAAAGGTATGCCAAATTGCAGGGTTTTTATTGCCGGCGACCACAGAGGACTCACGTCTCTCCAATTTGTGGCCCCGAGCTCAGGGAGAGAGGGGTTTTTAAGCTGAAAAACCACATCCTGGTTTTAGGACCGAGAGGGTGAGGGGTGGGGGTGGGGCTGAAGGGATTCAGACATTCCAAGGGCCAGGGGATTCTGTAAATCACCTCCTGGGCAGAGGTGAGGGTGGGGGTCCCCAGACATTCTAAGGGCTAGGGGACTTTTGTCATTCCGATTGTTACCTAAGTCGTTTACAGAAGTCAAGATAAATGTTAGTTTACACATTGTCTGGGTAGTGATGGAAGTCACAGATCTTAGTTACTTATTACAAGTCGCAGGGGCCAAGACAGAATTAGCTTGGCCTGCTTATTCTGGTACTGATAAGAAAAGGTAAGCAGCTTTACATAGTGGGCATTTTTCAGAGCAAACTAGCAGCTTTATTTACAGAAGCCAAACACAGCTTTATCTTATAAAATGGCGTTGCTCAGGTTCTGGATCTAGGCCAGCTATAGCACAATATCACAGTCTACTCTAGAGAATGTTCTATGTGCAATCAGGAAGAATATATATTCTGATTTTGGGTGGAGAGTTCTGCATTTATCTGCTGGTTTTATTTGGCTTACAATGTTATTCATGTCTCCTATTTCCTTGTTTCTCTTCTTTCTATTTCTTCTACCCAATAGCTTAAGTCGGGATGTAGAGCCTGCAACTATTATTGTTAAGTTACTCGTTTCTTCCTTCATTTCTGTGCTCTTTTGTTACATTCATATATGTCAATAATTTATTTTCCTCATAAATTTACTCTTGTAATTATAATCTGCCTTCATCTGTAGTAATAGCATTTGTTGTCTTAAAGTATATCCTAATTTTTAATTTTAATTTAAAATTTTTATGGTTTGCATAGTAGGTGTATATCTTTATAAAGTATATGGAATATTTTGATACAGGCATACTATGTGTAACAATTACATGGTACTCATCACCTCAGGTGTTTATTTTTTGTATTTCAAATAACCCAATTATACTCTTTCTGTTATTTTTAAATGAACAGTTAAATTATTATTGACTATAATTGTGTTGTTGTGTTATCAAATACTAGAACTGATTCATTCTTTCTAACTACATTTTTATACCCATTAACCGTTCCTACTCCCCACACCCCACAACCATCTACTACCTTTCTCAGCTTCTGGAGACCATCATTCTACTCTCTATCTCCATACATTCTATTGTTTTAATTTTTAGCTTCAATAAGCGAGAACATGTGAAATTTGTCTTTCTATGCCTGGTTTATTTCATTTAATATCATGACCTTCAGTTTAACCCTCGTTGTTGCAAATGACAGAATCTCATTCATTTTTATGGCTGAATTATACCACATTGTGTATATGTACCACTTTTTTGCTTATTCATCTGTTGATGAACACTTACGTTACTTCCAAATCTTGGCTATTGTGAATAGTGCTGCAATAAACACAGGAGTGCAGCTATCACTTTGATATACAGACTTTTCTCTCTTTTGGATATATACCTAACAGTGAAATTGCTGGATTATATATTACCTTTATTTTTAGTTTTCTGAGGAGGCTTCAAGCTGTTCTCCTTAGTGGTTCTACCAATTTACTTTGCAACCAACAGTGTATGAGGCTTCCCTTTTCTCAACATGCCTGTCAGCATTTGTTATTGCTTTTCATATAAAAGCCATGTTAACTGAAATGAGATAATATCTCATTGTATTTTTGATTTGCATTTCTCTGATGATTGATGGTGTTGATCATCTTTTCATATACCTATTTGCCATCTGTATGTCTTCTTTTGAGAAATTTCTATTTAGATATTTTACCTACTTTTAAAATAAGATTTAGATATTTTTCTATAAGTTATTTGAACTTCTTCTATATTTTGGTTATAAATCCGTTTTCAGGTAGTTTGAAAATACTTTCTTTCATTCTGTGGATTGTTTTTCCACTTTGCTGATTGTTTTCTCTGCTGTGTGAATGTTTTCTAACTCAGTGTGATCTCAATTTTCTATTTTCTTTCGTTGCCTCTGCTTCAGAGGTACTACTCAAAAAATCTTTGCCTAATCCAAGGGTTTTTAGAGGTCTTCCAATGTTTTCTTTCAGAAGTTTTATAGTTTGCAGTCTTGCATTTAAATATTTAATCTATTTTGAGTTGATTTTTGCATGTGGCAAAAGATAGGGTCTAGTTTTATTCTTCTGCATATGGATATCCAGTTTTACCAGCACTGTCTATTAAAGAGATTTTTTTTTTCTTAATGTATTTTCTTGGTGCCTATGAAAAAAATGAGTTCACTGTATATGTATGAATTTGTTTCTAGGTTCTCTACTCTGTTCCATTTGTCTGTGTGTATTTGTGTTTTATGCCAGTTCTATGTTGTTTTGGTTACTATAGATCTGTAGTATAAATTCATGTTAGATAATGGAATCCCTACAGTTTTATTCTTTTTGCTCAGGATAGCGTTGTTATTCTAGGTCTTTTGTGATTCTGTATAAATTTAGGACTGTTTTGTAGAACCGTTCTTTCTATTTGTGTGAAGAATATCATTGGTATTTTTATAGCAATTGCATTGAATTCATAGGTTGCTTTGTGCAGCATGGACATTTTAACAATTTTGATTTTTCCAATCCATAAGCACAGAGTATCTTGTGTGAGTGTATTTGTGTTTGTTGTCATAAATTTCTTTTATCAATGTTGCATACCTTTCATTGTAGAGATTTTTACTTCTTTGGTTCAGTTAATTCCTAGCTATTTAACCTATTTGTAGCTATTGTAAGTTGAATTACTTTCTTAGTTATTTTTTATTTATTTTTTTTCCCATTTATTTATTTTATTGCATTTTACATTTTGGGGTACATGTGAAGAACATGCAAAATTGTTGCATAGGAACACACGTGGCAGTGTGATTTGCTGCCTTCCTCCCCATCACCTACATCTGGCATTTCTCCCCTTGCTATCTCTCCCCAGCTTCCCACCCCCCAACCTCCCTCCCCTATTTCCCCCCAACTGACCCCAGTGTGTAGTGCTCCCCTCCCTGTGTCCATGTGTTCTCATTATTCAAGGACCTAGAAATAGAAATTCCATTTGACCCAGCAATCCCATTACTGGGTATATATCCAAAGGATTACAAATCGTTCTACTATAAGGACACGTGTACACGAATGTTCATTGCAGCACTGTTTACAATAGCAAAGACCTGGAACCAATCCAAATGCCCATCGACGATAGACTGGATAGGGAAAATGTGGCACATATACACCATGGAATATTATGCAGCCATCAGAAACGATGAGTTTGGGTCCATTGTAGGGACATGGATGAACCTGGAAACCATCATTCTTAGTTATTTTTTTAGATTGTTTACTGTTGGCATATGGAAATGCTACCGAATTTTTTTTCAGAAAAGAATTTTTTAAAATTCAAGCAACTGCAAATAGAAAACAAGAGGGGGATCCCCAGTCTGGGACAAATCCTAGCTACTGTCACAGAGAGGGGTCCCAAAAGTGTTGCCAGCCTGTAGTAAAATGTCATGGTTTTAATAATGAACTGGTGAGGAGTGGGAGTATTATCTTCATAGGGACCAAAGGATGAGTTAGGACCAGGTGTGGCATCTGCATATTGCCGAGCCCCTATCAACACTCACCTCGTTCTTTCATCATGCAGGTAGCCCTTAGTTTGAGCTGCTCTGCGCTGCTTATCTGCATGTGTTAAAAGGGGAGAAGGGGCCGGGCGCGGTGGCTCAAGCCTGTAATCCCAGCACTTTGGGAGGCCGAGGCGGGTGGATCACGAGGTCAAGAGATCGAGACCATCCTGCTCAACATGGTGAAACCCCGTCTCTACTAAAACTACAAAAAATTAGCTGGGCATGGTGGCACGTGCCTGTAATCCCAGCTACTCAGGAGGCTGAGGCAGGAGAATTGCCTGAACCCAGGAGGCGGAGGTTGCGGTGAGCCGAGATCGCGCCATTGCACTCCAGCCTGGGTAACAAGAGCGAAACTCCGTCTCAAAAAAAAAAAAAAAAAAAAAAAAGGGGAGAAGGAATTGTTGGGCCTGTTTCCAAGTACTCTTTGCAGTTTCAGGCATGCCCTCTGCAAGCTTCCTGCTTCCCTATCTTAGTGTGCCTAAGAAAGAAGAAAAGAATGTGCTTATTAGGTCTCACTGTTTTTCCTGGGGCCCATTGCATGTCTGTGAAGTCTGGTGATTATCTGGGAAATTCCCACTTGTGCCCAAGTTGCTTATCTGTGTTCTACAGCGGAATCTTCCAGGCTGCTCTCTGTTGGAAGAGAAGTGGTCTCTATAAACTGCATGTGGTTAGAAAGGAAGCAATTTCTGAGCTGCTTTTTGTTAGAAGGAAAGTTTTCTGCTGGGGAATCTCTTCACCCTTACGATCTACCTAAATATATTTTTCTACCTTCTGGAACAATGATCAATGATGTTTACAATGTTTTGTTGAATTTGGTTTGCTAACATTTTGTTAAGAATTTTTGCATTACTATTTATCAGAGATATTGGTCTGCATTTCTTTGTTTGTTTGTTTGTTTGTTTTTGGATGTCTCCTTCGTTTCACCATCAAGGTAATATTAGGCTCATAGAATGAGTTTAGAAACATTTTCTCTTACCTTATCTTTTGGAATAGTTTAAGTAGGATTAGTATTCATTTTTTTTAAGTAGTTGGTAACATTTAGCAGTGAACCTATTGGGTACCAGGCTTTTCTTTGCTGATAGATTGTTATTATTGCTTGTGGAGGAAAAGTTAAATATTAAATTTGAACTCAATTGAACATGGACACAATCAATGGCCACTAAGCCTTGAAACAGGCTGTGTGAGTCCCTTGAGGCACTCATCAGCACTGCTTAAGAGAAATCTCTATTTCAATTGAATCCTATATGTTAGTTATTGAAAAACAATGGGCAATCGCAAAAACAACTTGACCTTTTTGTTTTCTTTGAGCCAGTCCCCTAGGGCCCGTGACTAAGCCTCATGCCAAGGCCAAGCAACTTGATACAAAAAGAGCCAGGGTCCCAGACCATGTCATGGGACCCCTCTTCATCTGTGCATGGAGGACTGGCAGACTCTGGAGCCCAGCTTGTTGCTTCCCAATCTGGTTGTGAGTGCTCCACAGTCTAGTGAGTGTAGTGTCCAACTCTGAAGCCCAGGCTGTTGCTTCCTGGTCTGGTGATGAATCCTCCTCACTCTGACAATTTAATCAGCTGGCAGATCCACAGGCCAAAATTTCCAGTGTAACTGCAAGCTTGAATGGAGATGAATAGATTACAAAACATTCAAACCTTTCAATGAGAGGCATTGCAGTAGAATAAACTGTCTGCTAGTAAGCAGTACCTGAGTGACCATGTCTGAGGCTGACAATGAATTCATCAACTGGGCAGCCACTGCTGCAAGAGAAGCTATTCGTGGTCAATGCAGGCTATGCATTGAATTGTCTGAGGCAACAGGAAATGGACTACTTTGGAGAATCATCCCTGCCAACATTTCTGGATGTCTATGTCACTACCTGTGAGGCCACAACAACAGCACTTGCAATCCATCCTGGACTTCCTTTGACCAAACCAAGCAATCTATCGTTGCCCATCTCAAACAAAAAGTGAACCCCACTCTCACCTTGTGTCAAAAACCTTGATATCCTGCCCAATATGCCTGGCATGGTGTATACTGAGAACCTGTTGTGTGGTGGCCAGATTTGATATAGCCCCCACTTTGTCTAAAGGCCTTAAACAACTCTTCATATGTTACTCTGGGGTTTCTTCTACCAGGCAATTGTCATTACATACTCCAAATCAACAACATTGTCCCCAAGAAAACACAATCTATTTTCTACTTTAATAACACATTAGTACCCTATAATTATAGTAACTCCATTGCTGTCCTCTGGGAGGGACCTCTGGGTATACAGATCCTGCCCCTGCATTGGATGGAGAGATGCATTTGGGTGGGGCCATTAATTTCATTCACCATCCGGGATAATATTTCCCTCCCCATTAATCTATATGCTTACATACATCACTGATTGCAAATGCACTGGACTCCCTGGCTATACTACCCTACTACAGTATTCTCCCCTGCTGCCAGTATAATCCTGCTTCATCAACAAATTAAAACATTAAGCTTACATGTAGAAAAACTTTTAATGATAGTAGCACTGCACTAACGTTGTTATCAGATGAATTTGCTCAGCTGTGTACTGTTGTGCTGCTAAATTGAATGGCATTAGATATGCTTACCGCAGCCCAAGGAGGGGTCTGTGTCTTGCTACATACTGAATATAACGTGTATATCCCTGACAATTCTCACAATATTACTCTCCTTGCAAAGGCACGGTGGATGTGGTTTTTATTAATTCTGTTTTTAATTCTGTACTATAACTATGTCTTCCTCTTGTACTTCTAAGTGTATTTTCCTACAATTGAGTATCAAATTGAAGCTGAATGTGAAGAAAAGTTGAATATTAAATTTGAATTCAACTGAACACGGACACAAACATCTCTACTTCAATCTATTCCTATACATTAGTTATTGAAAAACAATAGACAATCACAAAAACAAGTTGACCTTTTTGCATCCCTTGAGCCCAGTTTTGAAGACTCCTTGTGATGGGCCTCATGCCAAGCAACTTGTTATAAAAAGAGCGAGGGTCCCAGACTGTGCCGAAGCTTCATGGGGCTTCTCCTTGTCTGTGCATCGACAAGTGGCTGACTCTGAAACCCAGGCTGTTGCTTCCCAGTCTGGTGGTAAATCCTCCATAGTCTGGTGAGTGTAAAGATACATACATATATTTTTTTTTTCACATATCTTTTTCCTTCTCCCCTTCCCATTGCAATTTGCTTATTATATTAATTTGCTTATTATGTCATTTGCTTATTATATGATTTGTTTATTATATCTGTATTGCCACATACTTGGGATAAGGGCTGTTTACCCTTAAAAGTATTGCAAGTACCTTTTCTTCTCCCCTAGCTCATTTCCCACATATAACGTGGCTTCAATATCATTACTTGTTATTGGTCTGTTCTTGTTTTGAATTTATTCATGGTTCAATATTGGCAAGTTGTATGTGTCTAGAAATATATTTCTTCTAGGTTTTCTTGTGTTGTGTGTGTGTGTGCAATATGCTATCATTTGTATGAAAAATAAAATATATTTGTATTTATAGACACACACAAATATTTGCATATGCTGAAAATGTGATATTTGAGATTTGGCTGTCAGATAAAATTTAGGATGCCCAGTTAAATTTTAATTTTAAATTAACAATGCAAAATTTTTATTATATCCCATACAGTGTTTGGGATGAACATTTATTTATTTTTATCTGAAATTTAAACTTAACTGGGAAACTTGTGTTGATATTTGCTAAATTTGGCAATCTTGCTTTGAGGTGATGAAGTTTAGTATTACATATATAATCAGACATGCAGTTTAGTATTCTATTCTCAAAAATTTTTTTTAATTTATTTTATTGCATTTTAGGTTTTGGGGTACATGTGAAGAATATGCAAGATTGTTGCATAGGTACAAATGTGGCAGTGTGATTTGCTGCCTTCCATCCCATCACCTATATCTGGCATTTCTCCCCGTGCTTTCTCTCCCCAACTCCCCACCCCTCACTGACTCTCCTCTATTTCCCCCAAACAGACCCAAGTGTGTAGTACTCCCCTCCCTGTGTCCATGTGTTCTCATTGTTCAACACCCGCCTATAAGTGAGAACATGCGGTGTTTGATCTTCTGCTCTTGTGTCAGTTTGCTGAGAATGATGCTTTCCAGGTTCATCCATGTCCCTACAAAGGACCCAAACTCATCGTTTTTGGCTGCATAATATTCCATGGTGTATATGTGCCACATATTCCCTGTCCAGTCTATCATCAATGGGTATTTGGGTTGGTTACAGGTCTTTGCTATTGTAAACAGTGCTGCAATGAACATTCATGTGCATGTGTCCTCATAATAGAACGATTTATAATCAGTTGGACATATACCCAGTAATGGGATTGCTGGGTCAAATGGAATTTCTATTTCTAGGTCCTTGAGGAATCACCACACTGTCTTCCACAATGGTTGAACCAATTTACACTCCAAACAACAGTGCAAAAGTGTTCCTATTTCTCCACATCCTCTCCAGCATCTATTGTCTCCAGATTTTTTAATGTTCAGCATTCTAACTGGCATGAGATGGTATCTCACTATTGTTTTGATTTGCATTTCTCTGGTGACCAGTGATGATGAGCATTTTTTCATATGTTTGTTGGCCTCATGTATGTCTTCCTTTGTAAAGTATCTGTTCATATTCTTTGCCCACTTTTGAATGGGCTTGTTTTTTTCTTGTAAATCTGTTTTAGTTCTTTGTCAATTCTGGATATCAGCCCTTTGTCAGATGGGTAAACTGCAAAAATTTTTTCCCATTATGTTGGTTGCCGATTCACTTTAATGACTGTTTCTTTTGTCATGCAGAAGCTGTGAAGTTTGATTAGGTCTGATTTGTCTATTTTGACTTTTGTTGCCGATGCTTTTGGTGTTTTGTTGATGAAGCCCTTGTGTACGCCTATGTCCTGAATGGTTTTGCCTAGATTTTCTTCTAGGGTTTTGATGGTGTTAGGTCTTATGTTTAAGTCTTAAATTCATCTGGAGTTAATTTTAATGTAAGGTGTCAGGAAGGGGTCCAGTTTCTGCTTTCTGAACATGGCTAGCCAGCTTTCCCAAAACCATTTATTGAACAGGGAATCCTTTCCCCATTGCTTGGTTTTGTCTGGTTTGTCAAAGATCAGATGATTGTAGATATGTCGTGTTGCCTCCGAGACCTCTGTTCTGTTCCATTGGTCTATATCTCTGTTTTGGTACCAGTACCATGCTGTTTTGATTATTGTAGCCTTGCAGTATAGTTTGAAGACCGGTAGTGTGATGCCTCCCACTTTGTAATTTTTGCTTAGAATTGACTTGGCTATGCGGGCTCTCTTTTGGTTCCATATGAAGTTTAAGGTGTTTTTTTCCAGTTCTGTGAAGAAGGTCATTGGTACCTTGATGGGGATAGCATTGAATCTGTAGATTACTTTGGGTAGTATGGCCATTTTCACGATATTGATTCTTCCTAACCATGAACATGGAATGTTTCTTCATCTGTTTGTGTCCTTTCTTATTTCGTTGAGCAGTGGCTTGTAGTTCTCCTTGAAGAGGTCCTTTACGTTCCTTGTTAGTTGTATTCCTAGGTATTTTATTCTCTTTGTGGCAATTGTGAATGGAAGTTCGTTTTGATTTGGCTCTCTTTAAGTCTATTATTGGTGTATAAGAATGCATGTGATTTTTGCACATTGATTTTGTATCCGGAGACTTTGCTGAAGTTGCTTATCAGTTTCAGGAGATTTGGGGCTGAGACGATGGGGTCTTCTAGATATACAATCATATCGTCTGCAAATAGAGACAATTTGACTTCCTCCTTTCCTATTTGAATACCATTTGTTTATTTTTCTTGCCTGATTACTCTGGCTAGAACATCCAGTACTATATTGAATAGGAGTAGTGAGAGAGGGCATCCTTGTCTAGTGCCAAATTTCAAAGGGAATGCTTCTAGTTTTTGCCCATTCAGTATGATATTGGCTGTTGGTTTGTCATAAATAACTTTTATTATTTTGAGATACGTTCCGTCAATACCTAGCTTATTGAGGGTTTTTAGCATAAAGGGCTGTTGTATTTTGTCAAAGGCCTTCTTTGCATCAATTGAGGTAATCATGTGGTTTTTGTCTTTGGTTCTGTTCATGTGGTGAATTACATTTATAAACTTGCATATGTTGAACCAGCCTTGCATCCCCGGGATGAAGCCTACTTGATCATGGTGGATAAGCTTTTTGATGTGCTGTTGCAATCGGCTTGTCAGTATTTTATTGAAGATTTTTGCATCTATGTTCATCATGGATATTGGCCTGAAGTTTTCTTTTCTTGTTGAGTCTCTGCCGGGTTTTGGAATCAGGATGATGTTGGTCTCATTAAATGATTTGGGAAGAATTCCCTCTTTTTGTATTGTTTGGAATAGTTTCAGATGGAATGGTACTAGCTCCTCTTTGTATGTCTGATAGAATTCGGCTGTGAACCCATCTGGAACTGGGCTTTTTTGGAGTGATAGGCTCCTAATTGCTGCCTCAACTTCAGACCTTGTTATGGGTCTGTTCAGGGTTTCAGCTTCTTCCTGCTTTAGGCTTTAAAGGAGGTAAGTGTCCAGGAATTTATCCATTTCTTCCAGGTTTATTAGTTTATGTGCATAGAGTTGTTTGTAATAATCTCTGATGATGGATTGAATTTCTTTGGAATCTCTGGTGGTATCCCCTTTATCATTTATATTGCATCAATTTGGTTATTCTCTCTTTCCTTTTTTATTAATCTGGCTAGTGATCTGTCTATTTTGTTGATCTTTTAAAAAAAAACCAGCTCTAGGATTTATTGATTTTTTGAAGGGTTTTTTGTGTCTCTATCTCCTTCAGTTCTGCTCTGATCTTAGCTATTTCTTGTCTTCTGCTAGGTTTTGAGTTTTTTTGATCTTGATCCTCTAACTCTTTCATTTTTGATGATAGGGTGTCAATTTTTGATCTCTCCTTGCTTCTCATGTGGGCACTTATTGCTATATATTTTCCTCTAGAGACTGCTTTAAATGTGTCTCAGAGATTCTGGTATGTTCTGTCTTCATTCTCGTTGGGTTCGAAGAATGTCTTTATTTCTGTCTTCATTTCATTGTTTATCCAGTCAACATTCAAGAGCAAGTTGTTCAGTTTCCATGAAGCTGTGCGGTTCTGTGTTAGTTTTTGAATTCTGAGTTCTACCTTGATTGCACTGTGGTCGGGAAACTGTTTGTTAGGATTTCCGTTCTTTTGCATTTGCTGAGGAGTGATTTACTCCCAACTATGTGGTCAATTTTAGAGTAGGTGTGATGTGGTGCTGAGAAGAATGTATATTCTGTGGATTTGGGGTGGAGAGTTCTGTAAATGTCTATTAGGTTTGCTTGGTCCAGGTCTGAGTTCAAGTCCTAGATATCCTTGTTAATTTTCTGTCTGGTTGATCTGTCTAATATTGACAATAGGTTGTTAAAGTCTCCCACTATAATTGTGTGGGAGTCTAAGACTCTTTGTAAGTCATTAAGAACTTGCCTTATGTATCTGGGTGCTCCTGTATTGAGTGCGTATATATTTAGGATTGTTAGCTCTTCTTGTTGCGTTGATCCTTTTACCATTATGTAATGTCCTTCTTTGTCTCTTTTGATCTTTGTTGCTTTAAAGTCTAATTTATCAGAGATGAGAATTGCAACTCCTGCTTTTTTTGCTCTCCATTTGCTTGGTAAATCTTCCTCCATCCCTTTATTTTGAGCCTTTGTGTATCCTTGCATGTGAGATGTGTTTCCTGGATACAGCACACCAATGGGTTTTGGCTTTTCATCCAATTTGTCAGTCTGTGTCTTTTGATTGGGGCATTTAGTCCATTTACATTTAGGGTTAATATTGTCATGTGTGAATTTGATACTGCCATTTTGGTGCTAGCTGGGTGTTTTGCCCATTAGTTGATGCAGATTCTTCATTGTGTTGATTCTCTTTACCATTTGGCATGTTTTTGGAGTGGCTGGTACTGGTTGTTCCTTTATATGTGTAGAGCCTCTTTCAGGAGCTCTTGTAAAGCTGACTTGGTGGTGACAAAATCTCTGAGTACTTACTTGTTTGCAAAGAATTTTATTTTTCCTTCACTTATGAAGCATAGTTTGGCTGGATATGAAATTCTGGGTTGAAAGTTCTTTTCTTTAAGGATGTTGAATATTGGCCCCCACTGTCTTCTGGTTTGTAGGGTTTCGGCTGGGAGATCTGCTGTGAGTCTGATGGGCTTCCCTTTGTGGGTAACCCGACCTTTCTCTCTGGCTGCCGTTAGTATTTTCTCTTTCATTTCAACCCTGGTGAATCTGACGTTTATGTGCCTTGGGGTTGCTCTAGGTGAGGAATATCTTTGTGGTGTTCTCTGTATTTCCTGGACTTGCATATTGGCCTGCCTTGCTAGGTTGGGGAAGTTTTCCTGGATAATATCCTGAAGAGTATTTTCCAGCTTGGATTCATTCTCTTTGTCGCATTCAGGTACACGTATCAAACGTAGATTTGGTCTTTTCACATAGTCCCACATTTCTTGGAGACTTTGTTCATTCCTTTTTACTCTTTTTTCTCTAATCATGACTTCTCATTTGATTTCATTGAGTTGATCTTCAACCTCTGATATCCTTTCTTCTGCTTGGTCAATTTGGCTGTTGAAACTTGTGTATGCTTCGTGAAGTTCTCGTGTTGTGTTTTTCAACTCCATCAATTCACTTATATTCCTTTCTAATTTGTCCATTCTCATTAGCTTTTCATCAAATCTTTATTTAACATTTTTAGTTTTTTTACCTTAGGTTAGAACATGTTCTTTTAGTTCACAGAAGTTTCTTACTACCCACCTTCTGAAGTCTGATTCTGTCATTTCATCACACTCGTTCTCCATACAACCTTGTTCCCTTGCTCGTGAGGAGTTGTGATCCCTTGTAGGAGGAGAAGTGTTCTGGTTTCGGGTGTTTTCATCCTTTTTGCACTGGTTTCTTCCCATCTTTATGGATTTATCTTCCTGTCGTCTTTGTAGTTGCTGACTTTCAGATTGCTGACTTTCAGATTGGGTCTCTGAGTGGACGTTCTGTTTGTTGATGATGAAGTTATTTCTGTTTCTTAGTTTTCCTTCTAACAGTCTGGCCCCTCTGCTGTAGGACTGCTGATGTCCACCCTAGGCCCTGCTTGCCTGGGGATCGTCTGCAGTGGCTGCAGAACAGTAGGGGTTGCTACCTGTTTCTTCTTCTGCTTTCTTTGTCCCAGAAGAATACCCACCAAATGTCAGTCTGATCTCTCCTTTATGAGGTGACTCTGGATATACAGGGGTCAGGGAGCTGCTTGAGGAGACAGTCTGTCCTTTATAGGGGCTCAAGTGCTAAGCTGTGAACTCCGTTGTTCATTCAGAGCTGCTGGGCAGGTACGTTCAGGTCTGCTGCAGCAGAACTCATAAACCACTTTTTGTTCCCAGGTGCTCTGTTCCAGGGAGTTAGGGCTTTATTTATGAGTTTCCGTTGTGCTGCTGCCTTTTTTTTTTTTCAGGGCTGCCCCACCCAGCAAGGAGGCAGCCTGGTCACAGTCTGCCTGCAGAGGCTTTGCTGAGCTGCTGTGGGCTCCACCCAGCTGCCCTGTGAACTTCCCTGCAGTCTTGTTTACATGGTGTAGTTAGAACTGCCTCAGCAATGGTGGCCCACCTGTTTGTTGGGGGACTCTCTCTGTAATGGCAGGTTGCCTTGGCAATGGCGGGTTGCCTTGGCAATGACAGGCAGCCTCAGCAATGGCGGGTTGCCTTCGCAACAGCAGGTTGCCTCAGCAATGGCCTCCCTAGTAGTAGGGTGCCTCAGTAATAGCAGATGGCCCTCCCCCACAGAGCTGGACCATCCCGGTTTCAGCTGTGCTTGCTGTGAAACTCTCAATCCAGAGAGTTTCTGATTGCTGTTCTTTTGTGGGAATGGGACCGAGCCTGATCACCTGGCTCCCTGCCTCAGAGCCTTTTTTTACTTTTTTAGTTGAAGAGTGGACTCTATCCCCGTCACCTGTTGAAACAGCGCCGGGGTCTGTTTGATTTCCCATGGGGTGACTCACTGCACCAGCTTAAACAGCGGCGCTGAGGTTTGTGGCTCTTCCTTTTCGCCCAGGAATCCCCTGGCCTGGCTCCCTGTTCAGTCCCCTCTTTAATCAGATGAATGGGCGACTTCCCGGGTCTCCAATCGCCAGCCAGAAGGGCACCCGGACCAGTGAATTTTGTAGGGAGACCTGCCCGCTAGGGCACAGACATAGCAGCCATGCTGGGCAAAGCAGCCACGCTGGCCACAACAGCTGCGCTGGCAAACCCATTGGGCACCTCCACCTGGGAATCTCCTGGTCCGTGGGCAATAAAAATACAGCGTCCACTCACCCTCTGTGCTTTCTCTGGGAGCTGCAAATCTGAGCTGTTCCTAAACAGCCATCTTGGATCTTCCCTCTTCTAGATTTTCTAACTCATTGGCCTCTAAAGATCTTCTGAATTCTTCAGTATCAGTTGTAATGTCTCCTTTTTCATCTCTGAGCTTATGTATTTCTTTCTTCTCTTTTTTTCTTAGTCTGCTAAAGATTTGTCAAATTTGTTTATATTTTATAAATACTGATTTGTTATTTTATTGATCTTTTGTATTTTTAATTTCAATTGTATTTATTTCTCCTCTGATCTTTATTATGTATTCTTTTCTAGTAGCTTTAGATTTAGTTTACTCTTGTTTTTCTTGATGTTTAAAATGCATCATCAGGTTGTTTGAAATTTGTTTCATTTTTTGATGTAGAAACTTATAGCTGTAAACTTCCCTCTTAATACTACTTTCACTGTATTTCATAAGTTTCGATCCATTGTATTTCCATTATTGTTTATGACATGAAATTTAATTTTTGTCTTAATCTCTTTGTTGACCCACTAATTATTTAGAAGCATATTTTTTATTTCCCTGTTTTTGTATAGTTTCCAAAATTCTTCTTATTATTAATTTGTAGTTTTATTCCATTGTCGTCAGAGAAAATACTTAATAATTTTTCAATTTCTTTGAATGTTACAAGACTTGTTTTGTAGCCTATTGTGTAATCTATTCTTGAGAATAACCTATGTGCTTAGGAGAAAAGTGTAATCTGAAGCAATTGGATAAAATGTCTGTAAATATCTGTTAGGTTCATTTGGTCTATAAAGCAGTTTAATTGTGATGTTTCTTTAATTATTTACTGTCTAAATAATCTGTCCACTGCTGAAATTGGGGTGTTGAAGTATCCAGCTATTATTGTGTTGGGGTTTGTCTCTCACTTTAGCTCTAACAATATTTGTTTTATATATCTGGGTGCTCCAGTGTTGGGTATATATATATATATATATATATACACTTGTATATATATATATATATATATATTCTATATACTGGAGCATTCAGATCTCCTGCTCGATTTACTTTTTTGTTATTATATAGTAATCTTCATCTCCTTTTATACTTTTTTGTCATGAAATCTATTTTGTCTCATGTAAACATAGCTACTTTCACTCTTTTTGGGTTTCCATTTACATGGGATATTTGTTTCTATCCCTTTATTTTTAGTCTATTTGTGTCTTTATAAATAAAATGTTGTGGGTTTTTTTAGGAAAGAGATTATTGAATGTTGTTTTTTATTCATTCAGCTACTCTATGTCTCTTTGTTGGAGAGTTCATTCCATTTACATTTAATGTTATTATTGATAAGCAAGCACTTACTCCTGCCATTTTGTCATTTGTTTTCTGGTTGTTTTGTGATCTTTTCATTTTTCATTTATTCTTTCTGTCTTCTGATAGTGAAAGTAATTTTTTCTGGTGATATGTTTTAACTTTTTGGTTTTTATCTTTATTTTTTTGTATCTGTTGTATGTTTTTATTTCAGATAGCCACAAAGCTCGCAAATAGTATCTTATAACCCATTATATTAAACTGATGACAACTTAACACTGATTGTGTAAACTAACAAACAAGCAGAAAAAGAAGTAAGGATGCTACACTTTTACTTCATCTCCCTGCTTTTTAACTTTTTAAATTTCTATTAATATCTTATGCTATGTGTTGAAGACCCAGTTCATCTTTTAGTTTTTCTACTTCAGATATAAGTAGTTCACACACCAAAAATACAGTGTTATTATATTCTGCGTTTATCTGTGTACTTACTATTACCAGTGAGTTTTGTACCTTTAGATAATTTCTTATTACTCATTAGCATCTTTATCTTCTGGATTGAAAAACTCTTTTTAGCCTTTCTTGTAGGTCAGGTGTTGATAAATCTTTCAACTTTTGTTTGGAAATGTCTTTATTTCTCCATCATGTTTGAATGACATTTTCCTTGGCTGTACTATCCTAGGGTAAAGGTTTTTTTTTTTTTTTATTCCTTTAAATATGACATGCTGCTCTCTCTGAGGTTGTAAGGTTTTTACTGAAAAATCTACTGCCAGACATATTGGAACTCCATTGTATGTTATTTGTTTCTATTCTCTTGCTGCTTTTTGGATCTTTTCTTTATCCTTGACCTTACAGAGTTTATTAAATGCCTTGAGATATTCTACTTTGGGTTAAATCTGCTTGGCGTTCTACAACATTCTTGTACTTGAGTATTCATATGTTTCTCTGTGTTTAGATAGTTTTCTTTTATTATATCTTTGAATAAACTTTCTACCCCTGTGTCTCTCTCTACCTGTTTTTTTAAGAAAAATAATTCACATTTACCCTTTTGAGACTATTTTCTATATGTTGTAAGCATAATTCATTCTTTTTTTATTATTTTTCTTGTTCTCCCCTGGTGGTTTGTTTTCAAATAGCCTGTCGTAAAGCTCTCTAATTTTTTCTTCTGCTTGATCCATTCCGCTATTAAGAGACTCTGATGTATTCTTTAGTACACCAATTGCATTTTTCAGCTCCATAGTTCCTGTTTGATTCTTTTCAGCTATTTTAATTTTTTTAAGTTTCTCTGACAGAATTCTAAATTATTTCTCTATGTTATCTCGAATTTTTCTGAGTTTCCTCAAAACAGCTATTTTGAATACTCAGTCTAAAATCCTATATCTCTTACTCTCTGGTGCCTTATTTATCTGGTCTCTTGTGGTTGTTTTTCTGGTTGGTCTTGACATTTGTGGCTGTTTGTCATCATCTAAGCTTTGATAAATATTTATTTAGTCTTTGCAGTCTGAATTTGTTTGTATCTGTCTTCCTTGGAAAGACTTTTTAAGTATTCAAAGGAAGTTCGGTGTTGTGATCTGTTTCTGATCACTGCAGCCATATCTGCATTAGGGGGAATCCCAAGTCCAGTAATGCTGTAGTTCTTGCAGACTCACAGAGGTACTACTTTGATGGTTTTGGATCAAATTCAAAAACTTTCTCTAAAACAAATAAACTATCTCTCTCTGTTCTGTTTCTTGGAGCTTGGGGTGGGGTATCACAAGCACCCCTGTGACCACCACCACTGGTACTGTGCTGGGTCAGACTGAAGCCAGCACAGCACTAGGCCTCACCCAAGGTCTGTTGTAAGCAATACCTGGCTACTGCCTATGTTGCTCAAGGCCATAGTACAATAAACAGGTGGTACAATCACCAAATTTTGTGCTTTTCCTTTCAGGGTGGAAAGTCTCTCTATATTGCAGGTTTTTCCAGAGATGCTTTCCAGAAGCTGTACCCTGAGTCAGAAACCTTTGAATTCTACCTGTTCCTCTATTATATTATGGCTAAGTTGACACCGAAGCTACAGGGCAAAATTCTCCTCACTCTTCTCTCCCTTTTCTCTAGGCAGAGGAGTCATTCCCTGTATTCACCATTACCACAGGCCCATGGGAGTACTGCCAATATTCACTTATGGTCAAGAGTTCTTGAGTCAGCTTGTGGTGAATGCTGCTAGGCCTGGGACTCACCCTTCGAAGGCTTGGGGTTTCCTCTGCTTCAACATATGTCCCAAAATGCTGTTCAATGACCAAAGCCTGGAATCAGGAATCTTGAGAGATTGCTTGGTATTCTCCCTCACTGTGGCTGACTTGGTACTTAAGCTGCAATACAAAGTTTATTTTATTCTTCCCTTTCTTTTTCTCAAGCTGTGAATATGCTGGATTACATCAAAAGCCCATATATCTGAGACTCTCTCAAGGCCCATAGTGTGTTCTGCCTGATTACAGCTACTAATTATTCAGGGTCCAGGAGCTCTGTAGTCAACAGGTAATAAATACCGCCAGGACTGGGTCTTTTTCTTCAAGGCATTAGGTTCATTTCTGGCCCAGCGTGTGTCTAGAAATGTTGTCTGCAAACTAGGGCCTGTAATGAGTTCTCAAAACTTTGCTCAGTGTCCTCATCTACTTTGGCTGAGATGGTATTTAGGTTGTGAGACAAAGTCCTTTTAATTTTTTTTCTCCTCTCTCCTCAGTCAGAAGGAAGGGTTCTCTTTTGGGGCTGTGAGCTGCACTGTATGGGGTTGAGTGTGTTGTGATCCAAGCACTCCTTTAGCTGCCCCAGCTGATGTCTTACAAGTCACATGACACCCAAGTCCATTTGCTTTGAGCCCAGCACAACACTAGGACTTGCTTAGGAGTTGCAGTCTTGGGAGCCAAGACAGCATCTCAAGTTGTTTATTTAAGACCTCAGAGCCGCTTAGCCCATGATTGTGAGTCTTGCTGAAACTCAAGTTCTGACTGCTGAGATGGGCAATTTCCCTCTGGCTAAGGTTAATGTAAATGCTCCTTCCATTAGCATCAACTAAGTTTTGTCTAGTGTTGGCAGCACTGAGTTCCAATGCAAAGTCCCACAATCACTGCACTCTCCCTTTCACAATGCACAAATTCTCTTTTTAAACCATCTGGCCACTGCCAGGTAATAATGGAGGGGTGGTGTTGGCAATTCAAGAGTGTATTTTCTACTCTCTTTAGTGTCTTTTTCAGTAATAAGATGTTGAAACAAAATACTGTGATGGCTCACGTAGTCCTGAGTAACTAGTACTACAGGTGCATGGCACTATGCCTAGCTAAAGTTGCTTTTATAGATAATTGTCAAACTTGGTGTTCCTGAGAAGAGGATAATCAGTGTAAACTTTTGTTTAGCCACATTCTTCCACAATTCAAACTAGTTATTATATAGTCACTATAGCCTTCTTATGATAGCTGTTTGCAAATTCTTAATCCTCTTTTATCCTCTTTCTTTGGATCAAAAAACTTTTGTAGTTCATCGTAGAAATCTCAGTCTTTGCTGCTGTTGTCTTAAAATCCAGTGAATACTCTCTTTTTATTTCATTGTTTAATACTTACATTTAATGCTAGAATCAATATGTATGTGTGCTTGTCTCACATATTTTATTCTTTATTCCACCTTTAATGTTTTTTGTTCTAAGTGAATATTTTTCATCTATTTTAATTTGTTTGATAATTTTTCTTTTTTGGCTTTTTACAGCAATGTCAATCCTATATAGTTTTATTCCCTTTCCCCATTAATTTAGTACTACTGTTATACTTATCTATATAAGTTACACACTTAAAAATATTTTTATAGTTATTCCTTAATGCAAGTTTTTTTTAAGTAAGCTGGAATAAAAAATACAGCAATTATATATTTATAAGTTTGTAATATTAAACTTCTTATTTCCATCTTTGGCTCCTTTTATTTGTGGATTTAATTTATTATCTTGAAATGTCTTCTTAGCCCAATATGACTTTGCCATCACCAGTATCTTTTGTGTTGTTATTGTGAAATAAATTAAATTTTCATATGTTATAGCTCCCAAGCATACACATGTTTATATAGTTGCTTAAAAATCAGTTAAGATTTTTTAAAGCCCTTGTAATGTCTTATAATTATATGATAAACTTTACCAGTTCTCTTGGTCTTTTGTGCATTTAAATTTATATCTAGGCTCATTTACTTTCAGCTTAAATAATGCATGTGTGTGGCTTATATTTATTTTTATTTTTAAGAGAAAAGATCTCATCTGTTGCTTAGCCTGGAATGAAGTGGCACAGTTATAACTCACTGCATCCTCAAACTGCAGGGCTTAAGCAATTCTCTCACCTCAGCCTCCTGAGTAATTAGGACTACAGGTTCATGGCACTATGCCTAGCTAATTTTGTTATTTTTTGTAGATATGTAGTCTTGCTATGTTGCCAAGTTTGTCTTAAACTTCTGGCCTCAAAGCATTCTCCAACCTTGAATTTCCGAAATGCTGGAGTTACAGGCATGAGCTACAACACCTAGCTAAAAATTTTTCCTTTCTTTGTTTGTTTGTTTGTTTCTTTCTTTCTTTCTTCTTTCTTTCTCTTTCTTTCTTTTTCTTTCTTTCTTTCTTTCTTCTTCTTTCTTTCTTTTTTGACAGACTTTTGCTATTGTTTCCCTGTTTGGAGTGCAATGTCATGATCTTGGCTCAGCACAACTCCCACCCCCTGGGTTCAAGAGATTCTCCTGCCTCATTCTCCCAAATAGCTGGGATTACAGTTATATGCTACCATATCCAGCTAATTTTGTATTTTTAGTAGAGGCAAAGTTTCTCCATGTTGGTCAGGCTGGTCTTGAACTCCTGACCTCAGGTGGTCCATCCACCTCAGCTGCCCAAATGCTGGGATTACAGTCATGAGCCACCATGCCTGGCAAGAAACTTTCTTTAGTATTTTTATTAAATCTGGCCTCTAGCAACAACTTGCCTCAGTTTTTATTTATCTGAAATGTCTTTATTTCACCTTTATGTCTAATAAATACTTTCTATATGCATAAGATTTTTTATGGACAGCACTTTTTATTTGTGCCTTGGACAAAAACATAATAAAGATGGAATTGAAAAGTTTCCAAGAGTGCAAACAAATCAAGACCTAAGAACATTGACTGGATTGAGAACAAGGTCATAACAATGGCAGCTGATGATAAATAGGACTGGGTTAAAGACAGCAGGAATAATTGCAATTAAAGGCAGCGTAAATCTGAGAATCCCCTGACCCTAACAGCATTCAAACAGATATTTGTTAGAGAACCTAAGCTGGAAGGTAGAAGGCATGGCAGAGTGAACACAAAGATGCATTGGGTGAAGATCCGTGGCTTCAGTGCGTGAATAGTCACCAGTGTAGCTTCAGACTGTATACCACAAATGCAGCAGTTACAATCAAGGTAAAGATTAAAGTTAGTAATAAACAGATGTGGGTTTTGGGAGTCACAGAAGGAAATAAAATTTGTCAGTTGCTAATGATAATATAATCATTTTATTCTACACACTCTAATCCTCACTGTGTAAAATAAAACATTCCTATAAATATAAACTTCAGGGAAGACTTAGAGACAGAGTGTCAGAACACACCACAATGGAGACCTGGGTGACCACATAAAAATAAGTCATCTTGCTATGAACAGTATATATTTCAGCAGTCTGTGTTTGGCGAAAGGGGCTTTTCTTTCTGTCCACCAAAATGCACTTTCATAAATTGTGGCACAGGGCTAAAAAGATGACTGACCCTAGCTTTCTATGCTAGGTGTCCTAACTCAGAGCCCTGTTTTCTGGAAGAAAGGACTGATATGGGAATTTTCCTAACGACCAAGAAAAGAGGTACATAGAATACCTGTAGCCCTGAAATGCAGGAACCACTGGGAAACGTGTGAAGACCACCAGGAGCCTCTTAAGTAAGCAAGAATACATTTGGAAATATGACATGAACATGGAAAGGAAAGATAGAAGTTACTGTTCAACTTCTGTTTTATTGACAAGGACTAAGACCAGACAACTCACCTGGGCAAGGTTAACCTAAGTAAGTGAATTTAAATGTAATCATTTGGAACTCAGTTATTCCTACTCTGCTATTTCACATTAGGTAAATTCAATTTTCCTTTCAGTTGTGTAAGGCCGGCTGCCTCACAGAGGGTTAAACGGACACATCCATCTCTCTCTGCACCTGATAACTGCGTCATCACCCAAGCTCGTTATCTGGCCTTGCCACAAGGCTTCCCCACACCCACCTCCACATACCAGATCCAAGCCCACATTCAGCACTAAATTATGCATTCAACCCCCAGCCCGCTGTTGATAAACCCTACAGGAAAATTTTTTAAAAGAAGCCCCATCAGACCCTGCCTGGTAGCAGTCTGCTCTGTATGCCCCCAGAAGGCCCACTTACCCAAGGTCCTGTCCACCTACCCATAACCACTAGCTCCAGGCATTTCCTGCTTTTTAATAGCCAATAAGATTCCCTTCACTTTGTTTCACCAACAGCCAATCAGGGCCCAAGGTCCCGCCCACCTACCCATAACCACTAGTTCCAGGCATTTCCTGCTTCTTTATAGCCAATAGGATTGCCTTCACTTTGTTTCCCCAACAGCCAATCAAGACCCACTTACCCAAAGTCCCACCCGCCTAACAATAGCAACTAGTTTCAGGCACTTCCTGCTTCCTGACAGCCAATAAAATTGCCTTTGCTTTGTTTCCCCAATAGCCAATCAATCACCTTCCCTTCCCATAAAACCCCATGACCTAAACAGCCAGGCATGACTTCTTTGGCCCATTCCTGGACCACAGAACCTCACCTGGGAGCTGAATAAATTGGCTTCTCATTTTCTCACACTTGCCTCAGTTTCCTCATTTTACATCGGCAATAAACCTTACATTTGGTGCTGGAAACCCGGGAAGAGTTGTGAGACCCCCTCCTGGAGGGGAAACTGACTTCTCCATCCAAGGCTAGACCAGGAGCCACCCAGCCATGAGGTAAGACTTCTGTTGCCCATAACCTTTCCCACTGCCTGCTCTGTGGACTCCCTGCTCATAACCACCACCGCGTAGGGGACTCCATCTCATCTCTCGCTGTGGGCCCAGGGCCCCGGCCTCATTCCGAGGACCTGAGTGTAGCGGAGACGTCCCTACACTCTTGTCTTCTCCCTGTAAGTGGTCACTCAGGGCCAGGAATCTGAGGGAGACGTCCCACCTTCCTGAGCCCTCTTGTAGTCTCCGGTGTTTGGGGGATGGCCCAGGATGCTGAGCTGCCCTTCCAATCATCTCCGCAGCAGTGGCTAAGGTTTGGGTAGTCAGAAGCCCTGTTCACAAGCCTGGGCTCTGCCCAGGACTAAAATCAGACCTCTGGCTCTCAATCTCAAACTTGCCCTTTGGCAGGTCAGCTCCCGCATAGGTGCATTTGGTTTTTTTTCTCTCTCTCTTTCTTTCTCTCTCTCTCTCTCTATTCCTGAGTGAATGTGTGGCTGAGTGAGTTTATGTGTAGTCCCATGGCTTAATGGCTATGGGGCTTGTGTGGGCCTCCACCCGTGGTTCCACAGGGACATCATAAGGCATAACGGTGATTCACCTCAGGGCTTACAGTTCTGAGGTGACCAGGCCCGGGTGTTATACAGATTTGCCAGCTTTGTTAGGCTTTTACTAGCTGATATACAGTGGTTCAAGCCTGCTTCCCTTGAGGTAACAGATATTCTACAGTGGGTAACCAACCACTGGCTTCAGGAGACCTTCACTGAGTTCCAATCTCTAAAGATAAATCTGTTCTCCTTTTTCCTTCTACTTTTCTTCTACCACTGAAACCCCACTTCCCAGTTCCACTCCTTTCACTTTCCCTAATTCTGCCATGTGGCAAATAGCTCTAGCCCTGTCCATCTTTATTTTCTTTCTCGTTGTTGTCATTGCAGCCTGTAGGTTCTCTCAGCCACCCCTCCGGGAAAAGAGCTCTTCTGCCCGTGTTGGGTATAATTTCTTTCCGTGTCCACTTCTCGCCCTTAGGCCACTGAAAACATAAAATATGGGTAATCAGAAATCCTGCCCAGACCCCAAGTCACCACTAGGATGCCTAGTCCAAAATCTATCCAAACTGGGTCTTTCTATAAAAAAGAAAAGGTTACTCTTCCTCTCCTCTGTAGCTTGGCCACAGTATCCTCTAGACAACCAGTCCAGGTGGCCTCCTAGGGGCACCATCGACTTTAATTTTTTAACAGATTTAGACAACTTTTACCAGAAGAAAGTCAAGTGGGTGGAGGTTCCCTATATTCAAGCTTTCTGGCAACTCTGTTCCCACCCCAGCCTCTGCTCATCCTGCAGTACTGCCCAAGTACTCCTGGCCAAAAACGTCCCCACACTGCCCTCAGCCCCTTCGCCAACCTCCTCTTCTTTTTCCAACCCCAATCTGCCTGAGGAACTCTCCCTACCCCCTGCTCGACCTTCTAATCCCCCGCCATACCCAGACCCCCAGCCCCCTCCTGCTCCTCCTCCTCCAAGTTCTGACATGGCCTCTCCTGTTAGTACTCACACTCATTCACACAGCACTCCCAGCAACGAAAATTCCCTCCTTTGTCCTCTCCACGAGGTGGCTGGATCAGAGGGTGTGGTCCAAGTACATGTTCCTTTCTCCCTTACTGATCTGTCCACCATTGAAAAATGCTTAGGGTCATTCTCCGCCAATCCTACTGCTTACATCAAGGAATTTCGTTATCTCAATCAGTCATATGACCTTACCTGGCATGACACTTATGTAATCCTGTCCTCTACCCTTACTCCTGATGAGCGTAACCGCATCCTTATGGCAGCCAGGGCACACGCTGATCAGGTACATCTCACTGATCCTCAGATGCCAGTGGGTGCAGTGGCAGTCCCTGAGACTGATCCTAACTGGGACTATCAAGCTGGCCAAAATGGCCACCGCCACCAAGACCAGATGCTTCAGTGCCTCCTGGTGGGCATGGAAAATGCAGCCCAAAAGGTAGTTAATTATGATAAACTGCAGGAAATAACTCAGGGTCCTACTGAAAATCCAGCTGCTTTCCTAGACTGACTAACTAATGCTATGGTCCTTCATACTCGAGTAGATCCAGACTCTGGCTGGGGCTACCCTCCTAGCAGCCCACTGTATCTCTCAGTCAGCACCAGATATTAGGAAAAAACTAAAGAAGGCAGAGGAGGGCCCCCAAACTCCCATACGAGACCTGGTAAACCTGGCACTTAAAGTTTTTAATGGCCAAGAGGAAAAGGCTGAGGCCACTCGCCAGGCCCATTTACATCAACAGGTAAGCCTCCAAACACAAGCTCTTGTAGCAGCTCTAAGGCCGGCAACTCACCAACTGTCTGGTACAAAAGGCCTATCAAAGCCCCTCCAAGAGGGCCCATTAGGACCCTCTGGACCCGCCCAGACTTCTTCAAAGGTCCTACCCAGGCCCTGTTTCGAATGCGGCCAGGAGGGACACTGGGCCTGACAGTGCCCCTGTCCGTGTCTGGCCCCTGGACCCTGCCCTACCTGCAAACAGATAGGACACTGGAAGGTAGACTGCCTGTTCCCAACTACAGGCTCACCCCCCGCACCTCCATGTGAGGGGCAAGCCAGTCCAAAGGATGCAGTCCCTTCATTTGAACTCCTCAGCCTCCTGGACGACTAATGTGGCCCAGACTTGGAGACCCCTATCACACTTGCCAAGCCCAAGATAACACTACAAGTAGCGGGTAAGTCCATTTACTTCTTGGTAAATACAGGGGCTACCTGTTCTGTATTGCCTTCCTACTCAGGACCTAGCATACCTTCCCAGGTGTCAGTTATGGGAATTAATGGAAAGCCCTCCTGCACAAACCAGACTCCTTCCTTAGCCTGTAAACTCGAGGAGCACCCATTCTCTCATTCCTTCACCCCTCTCCCATCCAGGGGTTGTAAAACAAGCTTTTAAAACCCCACATATTGTCATGTAGCCTATTTGTCCATTTAACCCTCTGTGAGGCAGCCAGTCTTAAAGGCTGACCCTCTTCTAACAGTCCCAAGGACACATCTCTTCTGCTTCTACAGGTGGCATGACAATTATGCACCTAGAAAAAGATAAATTGACAGCATCTCCTCCTTATAACTAGGGCTTAGGGGCCACAATTTATATGCACAGAAAGAATGCAAGATGCAGCTGTGTAGGGATCTGTTTCTCAGCTTTATTACCAGAAGTGTCCAAGACTCAGGTGGGTGGAGAGAAAAGACAGGATTTTCTCAATGATGTTTGAAATTTTATCACAATTGTCTTCTTGTATTTAACTAAATTATTACTAATCAGTAGGTGTTTCCACATGAAATATAAACAACATTAATACTATAATCACATAAATGTATAATTTTTGAGGTAAATTTGTAATTTTGTAATATATTTGAGTTGGAATTTTATTTATTTATCATTTAAGAAATTAGCACAGCAAATTATTTTGTGCATTTATAAAATTTTTATCTTTTATGACACAAAACAGAGTAATCAAAATAATATAATTAGGCTTCTCTTTGTTAAGTTTAGGAATATTTTAGTATGTTTCTAATGCTCTAAGATTATTTAGGTAATGATGTCATAAAATAGTTACTTGCAACTGGAATGACAAAGCTTTTTTTTTTTTATTAAAATGTCCTGTAAATTTAGTATCTTTATCTTTACCTCTAAACGTTTCAAGTACAGTTGGCTTAATAAAATCATGTTTACAAAAATAAGTGAGGTGAGGATCGATCCAAGATGGCCGTTTAGAAACAGCTCAGGATTGCAGCTTCCAGTGAAAGCACAGAGGGTGACTGGACGCTGCATTTTCATTGCCCACAGACTAGGAAATTCCCAAGCAGAGGAGCTCCACAGGTCACCAGCGCGGCTGTTTCAGCCAGTGCAGCTGTGCTGGCCGGTGCCGCTGCTTCGCCCTGCACGGCTCTTTGTCGGCGCCCTGGAGCAGCAGTTTTCTGCACAAAATACACCAGTCCGGCTGCCCTTTCGGCTAGTGATGGGAGCCACGGGAAGTTGCCCATTCATCTGTTTAAAAAGGGGGACTGAGCAGGAAGCCAGAACAGTAGATTCCAGGGCAAAAAAAAGTGTCACAAATCTCAATGCCACTGTTTAAGCCAGCACAGTGAGTTGTCACATGGGAAAAAACACACACCGCAGCACCTGTTCAACAGGAACTGGAACATCAACTTAAAAAAAAAAAAAAGCCTCTGAGGCAGGGAGCCAGATGATCAGGCTCGGCTGGTCCCACCCCCACAAAAGAACAGCAATCAGAAACTCTCTGGATTGAGAGTTTCACAGCAAGCACAGCTGAACCCAGGACGGTCCAGCTCTGTGGTGGAGGGGTGTCCACAATTACCGAGGCAGTCCGCCAATACAGAGGTAGTCAGCCAATGCTGAGGCAGCCCGCCATTGCCAAGGCAACCCCCATTGCTGAGGCAGCCCGCCATTGCCAAGGCAACCCGCTGCTACAGAGAGACTCAGCCTCAACAGAGGCGGGCCACCATTGCCAAGGTGGTTCTAACTACACCCATATAAACAGGACTGCAGGGAAGTTCACTCAGCAGCGGGGCACAGCCCAAAGCAGCTCAGCAAATCCTCTACAGACAGTGACTACGCTGTCTCCTTGCTGGGCAGGGCAGCTCTGAAGAAAAAAAAAAAAAAAAAAAGAGAAGGCAGCAGCATAACCGAAACTCTTAAAACTCTAAATCCCTGGGACAGAGCACCTGGGAACAAAAAGCAGTTTATAAGTTCTGCTGCAGCAGACCTAAACATACCTGCCCAGCAGCTCTGAATAAACAACGGAGCTCGCAGCTCAGCATTTGAGACCCTATAAAGACGAGACCATCTCCTCAAGCAGCTCACTGAACCCTATATATCCAAAGAGCCATCTCATAAAGGAGACATCAAATTGACACTTGGCGGGTATCTTTCTGGGTCTAAGATAGCAGAAGAAGAAAGCTGGTAACAACCCTTACTGTTCAGCAGCTGCTGCAGGTGAACCCCAGGCAAGCAGGGCCTGAGATGGACCTCAGCAGACCTACAGCAGAGGGACCAGACTGTCAGAAGCAAAACCAAGAAACAGAAGTAACCTCATCATCAACAAACAGAACGCCCACTCAGAGACCCAATCTGAAAGCCAGCAACTACAAAGTCGACAGGTGGATAAATCCATAAAAATGGAAAGAAACCAGCCCAAAAAGGATGAAAACACCCGAAACCAGAACACCTCTCCTCCTACAAGGGATCACAACTCCTCACCAGCAAGGGAACAAGGTTGGATGGAGAACGAGTGTGACGAAATGACAGAATCAGACTTCAGAAGGTGGGTAGTAAGAAACTTCTGTGAACTTAAAGAACACGTTCTAACCCAATGCAAAGAAACTAAGAACCTTGAAAAAAGATGTGACAAAATGCTAACGAGAATCGACAAAATAGAAAGGAATATAAGTGAATTGATGGAGCTGAAAAACGCAAGACGAGAACTTCGCGAAGCATGCACAAGTATCGACAGTCGAATTGACCAAGCAGAGGAAAGGATATCAGAGGTCGAAGATCAACTCAATGAAATAAAATGGAAGGCAAGAATGGAGAAAAAAGGATAAAAAGGAAAGAACAAAGTCTCCAAGAAATGTGGGACTATGTGAAAAGACCTAATCTACGTTTGATAGGCGTACCTGAATGCGATGAAGAGAATGAATCCAAGCTGGAAAATACTCTTCAGGATATTATCCAGGAAAACTTCCCCAACCTAGCAAGACAGGCCAATATGCAAGTCCAGGAAATACAGAGAACACCACAAAGATATTCCTCACCTAGAGCAACCCCAAGGCACATAATCGTCAGATTCACCAGGGTTGAAATGAAGGAGAAAATACTAAGGGCAGCCAGAGAGAAAGGTCGGGTTACCCACAAAGGGAAGCCCATCAGACTCACAGCAGATCTCTCAGCAGAAACCCTACAAACCAGAAGAGAGTGGCGGCCAATATTCAACATCATTAAAGAAAAGAACTTTCAACCCAGAATCTCCTATCCAGCCAAACTAAGCTTCATAAGTGAAGGAAAAATAAAATCCTTTGTGAACATGCAAGTACTCACAGATTTCGTCACCACCAGGACATATTTAAAAGAGCTCCTGAAAGAGTCTCTACACATATAAAGGAACAACCAGTACCAGCGACTCCAAAAACATGCCAAACGGTAAAGAGAATCAACACAATGAAGAATCTGCATCAACTAATGGGCAAAACACAAACCTAGCACCAAAATGGCACTATCAAATTTGCACATAACAGTATTAACCCTTAATGTAAATGGACTAAATTCCCCAATCAAAAGACACAGACTGGCAAATTGGATAAAAAGCCATAACCCATCAGTGTGCTGTATCCAGGAAACCCATCTCACATGCAAGGATACTCAAAGGCTCAAAGTAAAGGGATGGAGGAAGATCTACCAAGCAAATGGAGAGCAAAAAAAAGCAGGAGTTGCAATTCTCATCTCTGATACATTAGACTTTAAAGCAACAAAGATCAAAAGAGACAAAGAAGGACATTACATAATGGTAAAAGGATCAATGCAACAAGAAGAGCTAACGATCCTAAATATATATGCACCCAAACAGGAGCACCCAGATATACAGGCAAGTTCTTAATGACTTACAAAGAGACTTAGACTCCCACACAATTACAGCGGGAGACTTTAACACCCCATTGGCAATATTAGACAGATCAACCAGACAGAAAATTCACAAGGATATCTAGGACTTGAACTCAGACCTGGACCAACAAACATAATAGTCATATACAGAACTCTCCACCCCAAATCCACAGAATATACATACTTCTCAGCACCACATCACATCTACTCTAAAATTGACCACATAATTGGGAGTAAATCACTCCTCAGCAAATGCAAAAGAACGGAAATCATAACAAACACTCTCCCAGACCACAGTGCAATCAAGTTAGAACTCAGAATTCAAAAACTAACCCAGAACCACACAGCTTCATGGAAACTGAACAACTGGCTCTTGAATGTTGACTGGATAAACAATGAAATGAAGACAGAAATAAAGATGTTCTTCGAAACCAACGAGAATGAAGACACAACATACCAGAATCTCTGGAACACATTTAAAGCAGTCTCTAGAGGAAAATATATAGCAATAAGTGCCCACATGAGAAGCAAGCAGAGGTCAAAAATTGACACCCTATCGTCAAAAATGAAAGAGCTAGGGGAGCAACATCAAAAAAACTCAAAGTCTAGCAGAAGACAAGAAATAGCTAAGATCAGAGCAGAACTGAAGGAGATAGAGACACAAAAAACCCTTCAAAAAATCAATAAATCCAGGAGCTGATTTTTTGAAAAGATCAACAAAATAGACCACTAGCCAGATTAATAAAAAAGAAAAGAGAGAATAACCAAATTGATGCAATAAAAAACGATAAAGGGGATATCACCACAGATTACACAGAAATTCAAGCCATCATCGGAGATTATTACAAACAACTCTATGCACATAAACTAGTAAACCTGGAAGAAAGGGATAAATTCCTGGACACTTGCCTACTGCCAAGCCTAAACCAGGAAGAAGCCGAAACCCTGAACAGACCCATAACAAGGTCTGAAGTTGAGGCAGCAATTAAGAGCTTACCACCCAAAAAAAGCCTAGGTCCAGATGGGTTCACAGCCGAATTCTACCAGACATACAAAGAGGAGCTGGTACCATTCCTTCTGAAACTATTCCAAACAATACAAAAAGAGGGAATTCTTCCCAAATCATTTTATGAAACCAACGTCATCCTGATTCCAAAACCCGGCAGAGAGTCAACAAAAAAAGAAAACTTCAGGCCAACATCCATGATGAACATAGATGCAAAAATCTTCAATAAAATACAGACAAGCCGATTGCAACAGCACATCAAAAAGCTTATCCACCATGATCAAGAAGGCTTCATCCCGGGGATGCAAGGCTGGTTCAACATACGCAAGTCTATAAACATAATTCACCACATAAATAGAACCAAAGACAAAAACCACATGATTATCTCAATTGATGCAGAGAAGGCCTTTGACAAAATTCAACAGCCCTTTATGCTAAAAACCTTCAATAAGCTAGGTATTGATGAAACGTATCTCAAAATGATAAAAGCTATTTATGACAAACCAACAGCAAATATCATACTGAATGGGCAAAAACTGGAAGCATTCCCCTTGAAATGTGGCACCAGACAAGGATGCCCTCTCTAACCACTCCTATTCAATGTAGTACTAGAAGTTCTAGCCAGAGCAATCAGACAAGAAAAAGAAATAAAGGGCATTCAAATAAGAAAGGAGGAAGTCAAATTGTCTCTATTTGCAGACGACATGATGTATATCTAGAAGACCCCATCATCTCAGTCCCAAATCTCCTAAAGCTGATAAGCAAGTTCAGCAAAGTCTCAGGATACAAAATCAATGTGCAAAAATCACATGCATTTCTATACACCAATAACAGACTTAAAGAGAGCCAAATCAAGAACAAACTTCCATTCACAATTGCCACAAAGAGAATAAAATACCTAGGAATACAACTAACAAGGAACATAAGGACCTCTTCAAGGAGAACTACAAGCCACTGCTCAAAGAAATAAGAGAGGACACAAACAGATGGAGAAACATTCCATGTTCATGGTTAGGAAGAATCAATATTGTGAAAATGGCCATACTGCCCAAAGTAATTTACAGATTCCATGCTATCCCCATCAAACTACCAATGACCTTCTTCGCAGAACTGGAAAAAACCACCTTAAACTTCATACAGAACCAAAAGAGAGCCCGCATAGCCAAGTCAATTCTAAGCAAAAAGAACAAAGTGGGAGGCATCACACTACCAGACTTCAAGCTATACTACAAGGCTACAGTAATCAAAACAGCATGGTACTGGTAGCAAAACAGAGACATAGACCAATGGAACAGAACAGAGGTCTCCGGGGCAACACAACATATCTACAACCATCTGATCTTTGACAAACCAGACAAAAACAAGCAATGTGGAAAGGATTCCCTGTTCAATAAATTGTATTGGGAAAGCTGGCTAGCCACGTGCAGAAAGCAGAAACTGGACTGCTTCCTGACACCTTACACTAAAATTAACTCCAGATGGATTAAAGACTTAAACATAAGACCTAACACCATCAAAACCCTAGAAGAAAATCTAGGCAAAACCATTCAGGACATAGGTGTAGGTAAGGACTTCATGACCAAAACACCAAAAGCATTGACAACAAAAGCCAAAATAGACAAATGGGACCTAATCAAACTCCACAGTTTCTGCACAGCAAAAGAAACAGTCATTAGAGTGAATCGACAACCAACAGAATGGGAAAAAGTTTTTGCAGTTTACCCATCTGACAAAGGGCTGATATCCAGAATTTACAAAGAACTAAAACACATTTACAAGAAAAAAACTAACAAGCCCATTCAAAAGTGGGCAAGGGATATGAACAGACACTTTACAAAAGAAGACATACATGAGGCCAACAAACATATGAAAAAATGCTCATCATCACTGGTCATCAGAGAAATGCAAATCAAAACTACATTGAGATACCATCTCACGCCAGTTAGAATGGCGACCATTAAAAAATCTGGAGACAACAGATGCTGGAGAGGATGTGGAGGAATAGGAACACTTTACACTGTTGGTAGAAGTGTAAATTAGTTCAACCATTGTGGAACACAGTGTGGCGATTCCTCAAGGACCTAGAAATAGAAATTCCATTTGACCCAGCAATCCCATTACTGGGTATATATCCAAAGGATTACAAATCGTTCTACTATAAGGACACGTGCACATGAATGTTCATTGCAGCACTGTTTACAATAGCAAAGACCTGGAACCAACCCAAATGCCCATTGATGATAGACTTGTTAGGGAAAATGTGGCACATATACACCATGGAATATTATGCAGCCATCAAACGCGATGAGTTCGTGTCCTTTGTAGGGACATGGATGAACCTGGAAACCATCATTCTCAGCAAAACTGACAGAAGAGCAGAAGATCAAACACCGCATATTCTCAGTCATAGGCGGATGTTGAACTCTGAGAACACAGGGAGGGAAGCACTACACACTGGGGTCAGTTGGGGGGAAATAGGGGAGGGACGGTGGGGGGTGGGGAGCTGGGGAGAGATAGCAAGGGGAGAGATGCCAGATATAGATGATGGGGAGGAAGGCAGCAAATCATGCTGTGACGTGTGTACATATGCAACAATCTTGCATGTTCTTCACATGTACCCCAAAACCTAAAATGCAATAAAATAAAAGGGAAAAAATAGAAAAATATATATATAACAAGCAAATAACACATTTTTAGATTTTTCTACCATTTTTAGGTGTAAGATTTTGAAAGGGATTTTAAATATCTGATGTATAATAAAATTATTACAAATAAAAAAGTACATTGTATTATAACTTCTTAAGTCAAAATAATAAAGGGCACATTTTTGGAAGGTAAAAAAAAATAAGTGAGGTTCAATTTAGTTGTTGAAACTTACAAGTTAATATTGTGTGAACTCAGTAAACTTAATGTCTTCTATGCTTTATTTTTATTTTTCTTTAAAACAAAAGAGAGGATGGAATCAGGACTTTATTGAAAACAGAGAAAATAATGAAGGCATTAATTTTACATTTGCAGCTCACAACGTTATCAAAATCTCAAGAAATGTATTCAGTAAAATATTCCTCTTTCTGGTAAGTTGTGTCTTCATCTCATTGGTTTCAAAGAACATCTTTATTTCAACCTTCATTTCATTATTTATCCAGTCAACACTCAGAAGCAAGTTGTTCAGTTTCCAAGTAGTTGTGTGGATATGAGTGAGTTTCTTAATCCAAAGAAAATATGGCACATATATACCATGGAATTCTATGCAGCCACAAAAAACAATGAATTCATGTTCTTTGCAGGGACTTGGATGAATCTGGAAACCATCATTCTCATCAAACTGACACAAGAACAGAAAACAAAACACTGCATGTTCTCACTCATAGGCTGGTGTTGAACAATGAGAACACATGGACTCAGGGAGAGGAGCATCATACACTGGGGTCAGTTGTGGGGACTAGGGGAGGGACAGTGAGGGTGGGGAGGGATAACATGGGGAGAAATGTTGGATATAGATGAAGGGGGAATGGAGGCAGCAAACCACTGGGTTATGTATGCACCTATGTAACAACACTGCATGACCTGCACATGTACCCCAGAATCTAAAGTACAATTTTAAGAAAAAACAACTCCTCTTTCCATGAACATGAGAACATATTAAATTTGTATTAAAGTATTTTTTTGTTAAAAGTTTCTGCATTTTATGCTTAGGAAGAAGGATGTCTGAGAGTTAGGGTTCATGACTTATTGTTATCAGGCCTTCTAAAAATGTGCACATCCCTCCACTTTTTAACTACCATATTTGACACAGTTTATATGACTGCAACAGTCTCATAGCTCTGATAGCTCAAAAAAAGTGTTACATTTTGCTCCTGTCTTTGTGGTTATCATTATCAGAAAAATGTACTGCCAGGCAGGATTTTAAGATTTCCAAATATTTGTTGCCCATTATTTGTGATCAATGTCCCTCATGTGTTTTTTCTTCTACCTCTGCAATGACCCTTCCTCTGCTGTGTTTTCCACTAGATGAACTGAAAACAAAATGTCTTTATATTATAAATGTCCATGATTAGTGAGCATTGTGCTTCCAGCTGCACCCTACTCTAAAGTTAAATTACATAGAAATTAGGAAATGCATTTCAGGCTTTAAATATTTGAAACTTGACATAATGTTTTGTTTTTTCATTTGTAAATTGTTCACAAAGAACTTTCACAAATTTTTTTTTTAGCTTGGAGCTGTATTTTCCTTTCCTGAAGATGCCAGCTGTGTTTTGGTTTCCAATTATTTACAATGAATGAACGAGCCCTCTTCCCCACGAGCCAGGTTATTTGACATTCTCACAATCACTTTATGCTGTCAATGACCAGATGAATGTTTTACAATGCTATTCACAGATTATGGTAAAATTGGTAAGGAATATGACAGCTATTTTTTGAGACAGAGTCTCACTCTGTTGCCCCAGCTGGAGTGCAGTGATGCAATCTCAACTCACTGCAACCTCTGCCTCCTGGGTCCAAGCAATCCCCGTGCCTCAGCCTTCCAAATAACTGGGATTACAGGTGTGTGTCACCACCTCAGCTAATTTTTTTGTATTTTTAGTAGAGACAGGATTTCGCCATGTTAGCAAGACTGATCTTGAGCTTCTGGCCTCGTGTGATCCAACTGCCTTGCACTCTTGAAGTGCTGGGATGACAGGAATTAACCACTGCTCCTGGCCAGAATATGATACTTTTGATTATTATTATTATAATAAAATGCAGAATGTCATTTTGTGATATATATTTATACTTAAAATGTGTTAGGCAGAATGCATAGACTTGTATTAATATATTATTTATAAAATAATGCAACTCAATGTTAGATATTATTACAAAAGTTACAAAATAAATTCCATCAAGTTTTATTTTCTCCAAAATAACATATTCTGTAACTTAAAATAGAATTGGGTTTTTCCAATGACTTCTTTCATTTGCAGTCCTCTTCTTTTTTGGACATCTGATCTAAGAGCATAAACTTTACAATTAGTCTTTGGTTCCTGGTTCATCTCATGGTGTTGCTTTCTTTACATTTTCATTATTGCGCATACACTTTGGGGCTTACAGTATTAAGAATACCCTAAAATGAAAGTGAGAAAAAGAACAATAAATTTGATCTACATTGGCCTGTCTTCTGAGATTCACCCTAAGCCCAAGAACAGTCCTCCTGAGCATAAGCAGTTCATAGCTATCTCAGATGTGCATTCAAATTTACAAGTTTATAAGAAATTAGATAAAACTCAACTTACATTTGCACTCAGACCAATGTACATTATCTCTCTTTACTTTTTCTTGCTTTCTGTTTCTTCCAGGTTTGCACCAGTTATAAGATTCCATAGTTACATATTTTATGTTGGGGTTTCCAGACTCATAAAAGATTTAGAACATACTGTTACATTTAAAAATTAGAAAGATGACAAAGAACTTTTTATTTAACTATAAAATATATGAATATTTGCTTGAAATATTCTAATATAATACCTGGGAGAGATATATGCTATTCTTTATTTGAAATTTCTATTTCACTGTTTTCTAATATATATGTAAACTTTAATCTATCAAAACCATAGCCTCTACAATCCAGGCTCTGCACAAATCATCCAGAGTTCTATTGAAAAATTAGGCCACAAAATGATCTAGCAGACACACTCCTTTTAGAATATAAAACTCATTTGAAAAGAGGTCATGAATTAGAGGCAGTGAGCTGAATATGTATTTAGATCAGAGAAAAAATACTAAAATGTTTTTGTCTGTGTTATTTGTCTAATATTTTAATCTTTTCTGGCTCACATAAGGCCACAAAATACTTATCATTCTGCATATATGACCTAAATATATGCAGAAACATAATAAAATAATTCTGATCAATAGTTATTAAGTAAGTCCATGTATTGTTTTACCTGTACTGAATCGTGAACCTTAAAATATGGAGACTATTGTCCATTGAGTCAAGATTCTTCTGTTGCTTCTTCTGAGTGTAACAAGGCAACAGATTCCAATTGAGCTGAAATTGCGGTTGTATGGTATTGAGAGCTATTAGTTGCTTGTTTCTGGCAGTTGAGATAAATATGTCCCTTTGACTGATTAAGCATGAAACAGTTAAAACAATTGTGCAGTTTCTCCTTTATAAACTTAAATGTATCATATTTAGAGCAATGTTCTACCTCAGCTATGATTTTTCTGTGAGCCAAGAACACTCTCACTATCTGAATTATCTTACGTATTTATATAAAAGGATCAGTGCAGTTTTAAGAGACCTTGAAAACAGTTCAATTATTTTAAATTTTATAAAAGAAATTAAATTCACTGTGGAGGATTTTTTTTTAACCATCATACCGCTGAATTGTTGTAAGTTGAGTATTTAATTGATTTGATAAAATAATAATGCCTGCATCCAGAAAAAATAACATGAGAACATGACTTCTGAATTATTTGGTAAAGTTTTACAAAAGATTTTGATACAGAGATCCCTTGATTAAGACATGAGGATTTTTTTTTTTTTACTATTAAGTATTTTTGACAGCATGGGAGGGTGTGTCTGCAATAAGTAAAGTCTCAATAAAAAGATCTCCACTTGAACATTTTGAAGTAACTTCATAGATGTCATAAACTCAGAAAATGGGTTGATCGTTATCTTGAAAATTGATCAGTAAATATAACTTCTGAGGTACAAGACCTAACACCTGGGTGACAAAATAATCTGTACCACAAGCCCCCATGACAGAAGTTTACCTATGTGACAAACCTGCACTTGTACCCTGAACTTAAAATGAAAGTTAAAAAAGAAAATCAAGAGCAGGACCTTGCAGCAATTTTCTTTAGAAATATTAAAGAGATTTTATTGAAGGGATCTCTGATATGGAAACTAAGCTGGAAGGGAACCTGGATTATTTTGAAGGGATAGAGTTAGTATAAATGTTTCCACATCCTCATTTTAAGACCCTGTGAATATATTATGTTAGATGACAAAAAAATAAGGTAAAGATTGCATCATTTACTAAAAAGCTGACTTTATCATAGATTATTCTGCATCATCAGGGTAGGCCCCATGAAATTACAAGGGTACTTAAATGTGAAAGAGGGAAGAAAGAAAAAACTTGTCACGGTGAGGTAATATAATATTCACTCAATGGAACATTATTTTTTTCAAAATTATGTTGGTATTTCTTTCTGCGTTTGCACAAATTTCACTTTGGTAAGGTTGTACAAGCACACTTAACTTTTTTTTATATGCACATTATTATGGGTAATACAAATAAAATGAAGAAATACAGAAAGTAAAAAATAAAATCTGTTCAAAGAGTGAATCACAGTACTACAGGAGTATCGATAGTGTGTACCCTACACAGATGGATTGGAAAATGATTTGGCGTTTGATAGATCTTATTGGTATAAAATAATTCTCAAGCTGTATTTTCTTTTTTATATTTTGAGATGAAGTCTCACTCTGTCACCCAGGCTGGAGTGCAGTGGGGCGATCTCGGCTCCCTGCAGCCTCCACCTCCCAGGTTCAAGCAATTCTCCTGCCTCTGCCTCCCAAGTAGCTGGGATTATAGGTGCCCACCACCACACTGGCTAATTTTTGTATTTTTAGTAGAGACAGGTTTCATCATGTTGGCCAGGCTGGTATCAAACTCCTGACCTAGACTGATCCACCTGCCTTGGCCTCCCAAAGTGCTGGAATTATAGCTGTGAGCCACCCTGCCCGGCCTCAGGCTGTATTTTTAAGAATTTATGTGAGATAGTCAAAGTTAATTGAAATAAATTGGTAAAATTATAATAGCAACATAGGCTATAATTTTGACTAAGAAATAAACAGCATTTATAATGGGGATTCTATTGAAAGACTAGCTCCCAATATATCAACATGGACTCAAGGTCTTTCAGAGTGATTGAGTGGCCAGTGAAAAAGAAAAAAAAAAAAGGACAAAGAAACAATTTTCTTCAAAGCTGGCCCCAGGGAAGACACCACATAAAGCCTCTCCGTGGATGTCTAAAATTCCCCTGAGAGCCTCAGTTTTTTATTAGTCTCTTTCAATAGGGGAGGGGGAGTGAGGCTGCACTACAGTGTGGTTATGATCATACAAAAAGAATACATTTGTACAACTGGTGCTCAAAGACCACAATGTCAGCATAGAAATCATAAACCTTAGCAAGAATAGAGGTTAAACATACACTTATAATCAGCAAGAAAAGCACTGAGCTCCCAGTTGCAGAGGGAACAGGATCTGACACAAGACAACCAGCCTGACCACAAAACAGCAAGAGGAGGGGGTCTCCATGCAGGCCTGGAGGAGCAGTGGGAGAAGAAAGACTTTTACATTCTTATCTCCACCACAGTTTTCCCTCAAAGCAGACGCCCTTCATGTGTCCATTTATAGGCTATCCACAAGGGTTGCATTCCCTTTCCAGGGTGATAATCAATATGCTATTCCTGGGAAAGGAATCTGGGTAACAAGCCTCTCCATTACATAGCCTTTTATAGGCTTTCTGCAACAAGAAGCTTATTACATGCTGTCATCTCTCTCCAGCAGTCAGGCTATGTGGTTTGCCTCTTACAGAGTTCCTGCTTTTACAAGAAGAGCTCAGCAGAGCCAAAGTTACAGCTATTTTAATTTTTCTCATTATTCTTCATCTTGTCAAATATAATCAATACAATAAGCAACAAGCACCACAAAGTAAATAACTCATTCGGGGAAACCAAGTTCTAAGAGAATTTACAGGTTAAAAATCAACAACATTTTCTTCCTGTTATTTCAGACAGCTCAGCTTTTGCCAATTCTTCCAGAAGCTTGGGGTTGCCCAGTCACCACCAAGGGGTCCACAGTGTTTCCAGCATGATTCTATTGTCTTTTTATAGATATGTAAAGTGTTACCTCTTTGTCATGGATATATTCACTTTTAACATATGGTGCTGTTTTAAAATGCCTCCATGTTACAGGCTGACTTTGGATTCTCAACCAACATTTCCTTTTTTCTTTTCTGCATCTTCACACTCTTTCTGGATTGCAGATGCAAGCTCAGTGACAGGACCATTTGTCACCTGGTTCTTTTGCATTTAGTATGCTTCTCAACACAGTGTTATTAATGTCTCCAAACCTCTTTGAGTCTAAAATTTGTGAGATGAGTTCAAGTGTATGACTTTTCTTACATGAGCAATGTGATAAGGGGCCTTTTAATACACATCATCCCTCTCCTATGTGTGTTCCAAGCTATCACCATTAGCTCCAGAACCTCCCAGGTGGCAAAGCTTAAACATAAATTTATAAATCACATTAGCAATATTTTTGTCTTCTTGCAATCTTTCAGTTTTTCTTTCAGTAATTACCTGATCTACTTTGTGGCTTCTTCCAATGTGACCCAGACCTATCGACTGATTCTCCATAAATTTTGCTCATGTACAATGACCAATTCCACTGTAACAAACTTGTTTTACTCTAACATTAAACTATGTGTTCTTTGTAGAGGCATGCTTCTTTCAAGTACATACATCATGACTTTTCTTCACACATCAGAGATAATACCAGCAATGTCAGCACCAGCCTCTTCCCAGGAATCACCCTAGAGAAAAGCATCCCCCGGAGCACCCTGCTGTTGGTGAGTTGCTTTGTGGTCACATACATGGTGGAGTTCTGCATCTCATTCTCATTTCTGTTTTCAGTATATGGCCAAGTTATCCTACACGTTCAGAGGCTTATGGTCAATGCCTATGCCAGTCAGCCCTTTGGTGTTTGTTCTGGAAAGAGGAAAATCAACATTCAACAAAATTTGCAACAGAGGTTCATCAACTCAGTGGTGAAAAACTGATTATTCTACCATCTGTTCAATTATTTGAACAGCAAAGAATTTTTTGTCATATTTAATTAAAATATGCAGAATATGTTTTTATTATATCTAGTTGATTTTGAAGTGGCTGCTGCCCAGGACAACATGGTGTCGTTAGTTCTTTGTCATGAGTCTATATTCTTATATCATGGTCTCACTCTTTCATTTTAATTCTCAGACATTCATACAAGAAAACTCTTCTACGTTGTTCGAGTGTAATACAAAGAAGCTCCTATTGATATCTGATCCCTCAGTGTTTTTCCTTTTGAAAATGTTTAAATTTACATTTTTCTATTCAATGTGTTGTCACCAAGTATCAAATTCTAGATTTGAGCTACAACTCTTGGTTCTTCTTATATTTATTTCTCCACTTTCTGGCTTTTTGTAGACTGAAAGTTTTGACCTTACCTTTGCAGGTTATCTTTCTTTCTTTCTTACTTCTAGGTTTTTTCTTCTCTTGCTGTTATGAATTTTGAATATTATTTTTGTTAAGCATTTTTTCTTATTCTTGTTTGAAATGTTGCATTTTTTTAATTAAAAATTTGTGCCTTGTTTTAACTTAGAACTTTGTAAATCACCATGTATTTGATAACTGTCTTTCACTTATTTTATTCTAGTGAAAGAACTAGGGACAAATTACTCCTCATTCTTTTCTTTATCTAGTTAAAACTATATTTGTATTTTATCAAATTTTGTTATTCTTTACTATAGTCATTCTGTTCAATATTCCAGTTTATTAGTTTTCTTATCATCTCAGTCTAATTTAGTGGTTAACTCACAAATTATCTAAGTTGATATATCCTTGGTTGTTATTCAAATATGGTTTGAAATGTTATAGTTTCTTGGTATTTTCAAAGAAATACTTATTATTATATTTATCTAAACATTTTCAACATAATTTTAAATTCAAAACTGTGGAATATATTTCTTCAGATACTGCTTTATTATTTCTTTGTGTAAAGCATAGTTTTCTACTTGGTTCTCATATATTGAAAAATACCACATTTAAAATGTCCATAGTCATGTTTATTTCACTTTCGTTGGAAACAAGCTGCACAATCACACATATCTGACATCCTTGTGGTCAGGCAGTATCTGAATGGAGCATTTGTTTTTTTAGTTTGATTACTTCTCAGAATTGTCCACTTAATTTACTTCTGCTCCTGTGAAGTTGTTATATTTTTCTTTAACTCTGTTCTGCACATTAAGCATTGTTGTAGCTTCTTGAAAATTTCTGGTTGTCTACATTAAAATGTTTAAGAATATGTAGCATCTTTTTTTTATAAAAGCACAAATATCCACACTGTGCATATGACTAAAATATTTTACCTGGGCATTGGACATCATAAAACAGTATGTTGTGAGACGTCTGAAGTTTCTTCATTCAGAGCATCCTTTTCTCTCAAACATGCCATGTGGTAATAGCAATTTGTAAAGGGTAATTTTTTGATATTTAAATTTTATTTTATATTTTATGCACATTTCTGAAAATATATAATTCACTACAGTGAACTGACCTAGATACAGACAAAATCACTGTTATTATATAATGCTAATATTGATTAATATTATTTGCCTTAAAGTTTTTTGCTCCAAATACCATGCCCCTAACTTTATAAAAGAAATGTTTGTTTTTCACTTATATGTTAATTAAAAGAGGCTTAAATATAATTTGTATGTGCCTGTATAGTTTTTATTGGTCAAAATTTATAATTTCTACTGTCATTTCAGTTGCCTAAAAAAAAACTGTTGAATTTCTGTTCTCATATGGTTAGTAAGATTGTTAGGCCTAAAACTTCGCCAATTGTTTTCTCTCCCTTGCATTGGGATGTAATGTGTATCTTTCACTTGCTAGTAAGAAAATTAATTCTACCAATTAATTAATCAAATTTTCTAATCAAGTTACTTAACATTTTTCATATTTGTTTAGTTTCTGTATACTAAAATTTTTATTTCTATGGATGGTTTTAATTTTTACTTAATATTATTGTAAATGGGTTAATCTGTCATTTATTATGTATTTCTGCATTATAAATTCTGAATTCTAAGGTTTTTTTTTTTTTTTTTTTTTTTGAGATGGAGTTTTTCTCTTGTTGCCCAGGCTAACATGCAGTGGCACGATCTTGGCTCACTACAACCTCCACCTCCCAGGTTCAAGTGATTCTCCTGCTTCAGCGTCCCAAGTAGCTGAGATTACAGGCATCCACCACCATGCCTAGCTAATTTTGTATTTTTAGTAGAGATGGGGTTTCACCATGTTGGACAGGCTGATTTCAAACTCCTGACCTCAAGTGATTCACCCACCTCAGCCTCCCAAAATGCTGGGATTGCAGGTGTGAGCCATTGCACCCAGCCTCTAAGGTGTTTTTAATGTGTGTAAATGGCTTATGATAGCTTCTACACATTCTAACACATTGTACAAGCTACTAAGTACTGACAATTCTGACCCATCAATTGCTTATTTTTTATACCATTATTGTTTATTGAATTATTTTATATTTTTGTTTATTTGAATTTATTTTCTATACTCTCTAAATATTCATGAAAAAGAGGTGTTAAACCAATGTATTACCTTGATAAAATTTCATGTCAAATGACATACTTCACTATATATATATAATATATATACTATATATATTATATATATATACACACACACATACACACACACACACATCACTCATATTTATATTCTCAATCCTACAACAGAGAAACGTTTGGGTCATTCATTGATTATTACAAAGCCTTTTTTGTCCTACATCATACTTTCTGAAACTTTTATGTCAACTGCCTAGAAAATCTAGAAATGTGAATTATTATCAATTAAAACTGAATATCTTGATAGGCCTACATTAACAAAGGAAACTTAAGAAGAAATAGAATATATGCATAGAACAAGATATTAAATTATTTCAAAAAATCAGTCAAATGGCTTACACGTCAATATTACAAAATATTTTAGAAAGAAGTTTCCTGGTCATTTGACTTGGCTACTATTACAAAAAGAAAGCCAGATAACCACATCATATGTCAAGAATAATATGTGGAGCCTCCACCAAGATGGCCGAATAGAAACAGCTCTGGAGTGCAGTTCCCAGCAAGAGAGATGAAGAAGGCGAGTGATTTCCACATTTCCAAATGAAGTACCAGGTTCATTTCCATGGGACTTGTTGGAAAGTGGGTATAACACAAAGAGGGGAAATGAAAGCAGAGTGAGTGCTGCCCCACCAAGGAAGTGCATCTGACTGTAGGATCAGGGGCTCTCCTCCTGTGGCATTCCTGTTCAGATTCTGCACTTCACCCAAGCCCTCTGCAACTTACACACCAGGAGAAATTTGCTAGGCTGAAAAGCACCTGTGAATTACCTGCACAGAGTGGAGCAACAATCCTGGCAAGTGCTCCTGGTTGTCAGCACAGATCTAAGTGGACGTATGGGTGACTGCCAAGACAGCCTGTAGAATGGAGCTACCCACCCCCCAGAAAGAAGGGGAGCTGAAAGCAGGGAGTCAGATGATATGGCTAGATGGGCCCCTCACCCACAAAACCTAGCAAACTGAAGCCCTCTGACTCGAGATTTTCACAGCCAGCACATCAGTTTGAGCTCAACCAAGAATGATTGAGCTTGGTAGGGGAAATGGCTGCTGCCATTGCAGAGGCCAGTCTAATCTTTCTGTTTAAACAAAAGACATAGAAAACATACATAAGAGCTCGACTGAGTCTGTAGCAGCCCAGCAGTGCCTCTGTAGGCAGACAGTGAACAGGCAACCTCCTCAAGCACCTCCCTGAAAACAAAGCTACATATATCCACAAAGATAGGAAGACACCAGTGCAAAAAGAATGAAACCATCAAAGACCAGAACACCTCTCCTCCACCAATGGATCACATATCTTCACCAGCAAGGGAACAAAACAGGATGGAGAATGAGTTTGATGAATTGACAGAAGGAGGCTTCAGAAGGAGGGTAATAACAAACTTCTCTGAGCTAAAGGAACATGTTCTAACTCAATGCAAAGAAACTAAAAACCTTGAAAAAAGATTAGATGAAATGCTAAGGAGAATAAGGAGCTTAGAGAAGAACATAAACAGCTTAATGTAGTTGAAAAACACAGCACGAGAATGTCACAAATCACACACAAGTTTGAAAAGCTGAATAAATCAAGCAGAAGAAAGGATATCAGAGATTGAAGATCAACTCAAAGAAATAAAAGGAGAAGGCAAGATTAAAGAAAAAAGAGTGAAAAGAAATGAACAAATTCTCCAAAAATATGGGATTATGTGAAAAGACATAATCTATGCTTGATCGGTATACCTGAATGTGACAGGAAGAATGAATCCAAGCTGCAAAACAGTCTTCAGGAGATTATACAGGAGAACATCCCAACCTAGTAAGGCAAGGCACCATTCAAATCCAGAAAACACAGAGAACACCACAAAGGCATTCCTCAAGAAGAGCAACCCCAAGGCATACAATCATCAGATTCACCAAGGTTAAAATGAAAGAAAAAATGCTAAGGGCACCCAGAGAGAAATGTCGAGTAACCCCCAAAGGAAAGCCCATCAGACCCACATCAGATCTCTCAGTTGAAACTCTACAAGCCAGAAGACAGTGAAGGCCAATATTCAACATTCTTAAAGAAAAGAACTTTCAATCCAGTATCTAATACCCAGACAAAATAAGCTTCATAAATGAAGGAGAAATACAACCCTTTATGGACAAGCAATTACTGAGAGATTTCATCACCACTAGACCTCCCTTTCAAGAGCTCCTGAAGAAAGCACTAAACATGGAAAGGCACAGCCAGTACCCGCCACTGCAAAAATGTACCAAATCATAAAGACCAATGACACAATGACGAAACACTGTAAACTAATGGGCAAAATAACCAGCCAGTAACAAAATGGCAGGATCAAATTCACACATAACAATATTAACATTAAATGTAAATGACCTAACTGCCCCAATCAAAAGACACAGACTGGAAACTGGATAAAAAGCCAACACCCATCAGTGTGCTGCATTCGGGAGACCCATCTCACTTACAGACCATATAGACTCAAAATAAAGGGATGGAAGATTTACCAAGCAAATGCAGAGGAAAAACAAGCAGAGGTTGCAATACTAGTCTCTGATAAAATGGACTTAAAACCAACAAAGATGAAAAGAGACAAACAAGGGCATTACATAATAGTAAAAGGATTAATGCAACAAAAAGTGCTAACCATCCTAAATATATATGCACCCAATACAGGAGCTCCCAGATACATAAAGCAAGTTCTTAATGACTTACAAAGAGGCTTAGACTGCCACACAATAGTACTGGGAGACTTTAACACTCCACTGTCAATATTAGACAGATCAATGAGACAGAAAATCAACAAGCATATCCAGGACTTGAATGCAGTTCTGGACCAAGCAGACCCAATAGACATCTATAGAACTCCACACCCCAAATCCACAGAATATACATTCTTCTCAGCACCACATCACACTTACTCTAAAATTGATGACACGATTGGAAGTTAATCAGTCCTCAGCAAATGCAAAAGAATGGAAATCATAATGAGTAGTCTATCAGACCACAGTGCAATCAAATTAGAGTGCAGGATTAAGAAACGAACTCAAAATCACACAACTACATGGAAACTGAACAGCTTGCTCCTGAATGTCGAATGGATAAACAATGAAATGAAGGTGAAATAAAGATGTTCTTTGAAACCAATGAGAATGAAGCCACAACATAACAGAATCTCTGGGACATATTTAAAGGAGAGTCTAATGGGAAATTTATAGCAATAAATGCTCAATGAGAAGTGAGAAAATATCTAAAATCAACACCCTATCATCAAAATTGAAAGAGGAAAGGCAACAAGACCAAACAACTTCAAAAGCTAGCAGAAGACAAGAAATAACTAGTATCAGAGCAGAACTGAAGGAGAGGGGCACACCAAAAAAAAAAAACCTTCAAAAATCAATAAATCCAGGAGCTGGTGTTTTGAAAAAGTAAAGAAAAATGGAAAGACCACTAGCCAGATTAATAAAAAACAAAAGAGAGAAGAATCAAATAAATGCCATAAAAAATGATAAAGTGGATATCACCACCAAAGCCACAGAAATACAAACCAACATCAGAGATCACTAGAAACAACTCTATGCACAGAAACCAGCAAATACGGAAGAAACTGATAAATTCCTGAACATTTCCACAGTCCCAAGACTAAACCAAGAAGAAGTTGAATCCCTGAATAATCCAATAATGAGGTCTGAATTTGAGGCAGCAATTAATAGCCTACCAACCAAAAAAAGTCCAGGTCCAGACAGGTTCACAGCTGAATTCTACTAGATATACATAGAGGAACTGGTAGCATTCCTTCTGAAACTATTCCAAACATCACAAAAAGGGAATTCTTCTAACTCATTTTATGAGACCAACAACATCCTGATACCAAAACCTGGCAGAGACACAAATAAAAAAGAAAACTTCAGGCCAATATTCATGATGAACATTGATACAAAAATCTTCAATAAAATACTGGCAAACCAAAGGCAACAGCATATCAAAAAGCTTATCCGTCACAATCAAGTTGGCTTCATTCCAGGGATGCAAGGCTGGTTCAACATACGCAAGTCTATAAACGTAATCCACCACATAAACAGAATGAAACACAAAAACCACAAGATCATATAAAAAGATGCAGAGAAGCCCTTTGACAAATTTCAACAATGCTTTATGCTAAAAATTCTCAATGAACGAGGTATTGATGGAACACATCTCAAAATAATTAAAGCTATTTATGGCAAGCCCACAGCGAATATCATACTGAATGGGCAAAAACTGGAAGCATTCCCTTTGAAAACTGGTACTAGAGAAGGTTGCCCTCTCTCACCATTCCTATTCAATATAGTATTGAATGTTCTAGCCAGAGAAATCAGGCAAGGAAAAGAAATAAAAGGTGTTCAATTAGGAAAAGAGGAGGTCAAATTGTCTTCTATTTGCAGACAACATGATGGTGTATTTAGAAGACCCCATCATCTCAACACAAAATCTCCTTAAGCTGATAAGCAACTTCAGCAAAGTCTTAGGATACAAAGTCAGTGTGCAGAAATCACAAGCATTCCTATACACCAATGACAGACAAACAGAGTGCCAAATCATGAGTGAACTCCCATTCACAATAGCTACAAAGAGAATAAAATATATAAGAATACAACTAAGAAAGGACTTGAAGGACCTCTTCAAGAAGAACTTCAAATCACTGCTAAAGGAAATTAGACAGGACATAAATAGATGGAGAAACATTCCATGCTCAGGGTCAGGAAGAATCAATATTGTGAAAATGGCTATACTGCCCAAAGTAATTTATAGATTCAACATTATCCCCATCAAGCTACCATTGACCTTCTTCACAGAACTGGAAAAAACCACTTTAAACTTCAGATGAAACCAAAAGAGAGCCCTCATAGCCAAGACAATCCTAAGCAAAAAGAACAAAGCTGGAGGCATCACACTACCTGACTTCAAACTACACTACAAGGCTACTGTAATCAAGCAGCATGGTACTGGTACCAAAATAGACATATAGACCAACGGAACAGAACAGAGGCCTTAGAAGTAATGCCACACATCTACAACAATTTGATATTTGATAAATTCTACAAAAACAAGCAATGGGGAAAGGATTCCCTGTTTAATAAATGGTATTGGGAAAACAGGCTAGCCAAGTGCAGAAAGCTGAAACTAGACCTCTTCCTTACACTTTATACTAAAATTAACTCCAGATGGATTAATGATTTAAACATAAAACCTAATACCATAAAACCCCTAGAAGAAAACCTATGCAAAACCACTCAGGACATAGGCATAGGCAAGGACTGCATGACTAAAACACCAAAAGCAATGGCAGCAAAAGCCAAAATAGACAAATGGGATCTAATTAAACTTAAAAGTTTCTGCGCGGCAAAAGAAACAATCGTTAGTGTGACCAGCAACCAACAGAATAGAAAAAAAAATTTGTGATCTGCCCATCTGACAAAGGGCTAATATCCAGAATCTACATAGAACTAAAACAGATTTACAAGAAAAAAACAAACAAACTTATTCAAAGTGAGTGAAAGAAATGGACACTTTTCAAAAGAAGACATATATGAGGCCAAAAAAACATGAAAAAAATCCTCATCCTAACTGGTCATTAGAGAAATGTAAATCAAAACCACATTGAGGTGCCATCTCATGCCAGTTAGAATGGTGATCATTAAAAAATCTGAAGACAACAGATGCTGGAGAGGATATGGAGAAATAGGAACACTTTTACACTGTCAATGGAAGTGTAAATTAGTTCAACCATTGTGGAAGACAGTGTGGCGATTCCTCAAGGATTGAGAAATAGAAATAGCATTTGACCCAGCAATCCCATTACTGGGTATATACCCAAAGGCTTATAAATCATTCTATTATAAGACACATGAACATGTATGTTCATTGCAGCACTGTTTACAATAGCAGAGACCTGGAACCAGCCCAAATGCCCATCAATGATAGACTGGAGAAACAAAATGTGGCACACATACACCATGGAATACTATGCAGCCATAAAAAAGGATGAGTTCATGTTCTTTGTAGGGACATGGATGAATCTGGAAACCATCATTCTCAGAAAATTGACACAAGAACAGAAATCCAAACACTGCATGTTCTCACTCATAGGCAGGTGTTGGACCCTGAGAACATATTGACACAGGGAGGGGAACAGCACACACTGGAGTCTGTTAGGGGAGCTAGGGGAGGGACAGCGGGGTTCAGGGAGGTTGGGGAGGGATAACATGAGGAGTTATGTCAGATCTATGTGACGGGGAGCTGGAGACAGCAAACCACCTTGCCATGTAGGTACCTATGCAACAATCCTGCATGATCTGCACATGTACCCCAGAACCTAAAGTACAATTAAATAAAAAGAAAGGAAGAAAGAAAGAAAAAGAAAGAGAGAGAGAGAAGAAGAAGAAGAAGGAGAAGGAGAAGAAGAAGAAGAACAAGGAGGAGGAGGAAGGAAGAAGGAAAGAAAGGAAGAAAGAAAGAGAAAAAGAAAGAAAGAAGAAAGAAAGAAAGAAAGAAAGAAAGAAAGAAAGAAAGAAAGAAAGAAAGAAAGAAAGAAAGAAAGAGAAAAAACAGTAAAAACTATTAATTTTCAATCTCCTTTCATTGGGGTCTTTTTTTATGCCATCACTTTTATCATCTGTTTTCTTTCATTTTGTATTATGATTTATTGTTCCCATTGTTATATATTAAATGAATTCTTATGCAAAGAATAATATGAACAAATATCCCTGGTGAACACAGAAACATAAATTTTTGAAAAGTGCTAGCCAACGAAATTCAGCAACATATAAAAATTTTTATACACTATGACAAAATGTAATTTTCAAATGCAATGTTGGCTTCATATTCAAAAATTAACAAATACAGTATGCAATATTATAGAATAAAGAATATGAAATGATTCTTTCAATAGACACTGGAAAGCTTGTGACAAACACAACATTAATTAATTCATTATAAAACCCTTAGCAAACTATGAATCAAAGGAACTTCCTAGAACTAGAGAATCTATAAAACTTTATAGCTAATATACTTAATGATGAAGGCCTGGGTGCTGTACCTCAAAGTCTGGCAGTGAGAGAAGAATGTCAACTTTTACCACTCTACTGAACTTAAACTAATGTTGTTTCCCAGATAAATTATGTAAGGAACATAAATAAAATAATCCTAATTGGAAAAGAAGCTAAAGTCTTTTATTCTTTCATAAAATTGTATGTAAAATTCTGTCAGAAATCTGTTAAAATCTAGCAGAACAAGTAAATGAGTTCAGCAAGGCAAAAAGATACAAAACCAACAATAAAATTTAGTTGCAATTGAATATACTAGGTATAAGTAAACTGAAAATATAATTAGAAAAACTATTCCACTCTAATTATATCAGAAAGAACCATTTAAGAATAAAGCTAACAAAAAGCCAAAACAAACCTGAATTGTTAAAAGTCTAATTTTCAAAGATATGATATTATTAAAATCCATTAATCCTCAAATTAATAAAAAATGTAATGCCATCTTCTCATATTCTGAACTGTTACTTTATAAAAGTAACAAATCTTTTTTTTTTTTTTTGAGACAGAGTTTCACTCATGTTACCCAGGCTGGAGTGCAATGGCGCAATCTCGGCTCACCGCAACCTCCACCTCCTGGGTTCAGGCAGTTCTCCTGCCTCAGCCTCCTGAGTAGCTGGGATTACAGGCACGCACCACCATGCCCAGTTAATCTTTTTGTATTTTTAGTAGAGACGGGGTTTCACCATGTTGACCAGGATGGTCTCGATCTCTTGACCTCGTGATCCACCCACCTCGGCCTCCCAAAGAGCTGGGATTACAGGCTTGAGCCACCGAGCCCAGCCTAACAATCATATTTTAAAATTTGTATAAAAATGCAAAAAATACTGAATACCCAAAATAATCTTGAAAATAAAAACAAAATTTGATTTCTTATGTTTTTCAATAACAATTCTTACTACAAAGTAACAGTATTCAAGAAAACATGGTACTAAAGAAAAACAGATTTATCTAAGTCAATGGAATGGATTTGAAGGTTTAGTAATAAGCATTTTTATAAATGGTAAATTAATTTTGACCAAGACATCAAGAAATTTCTATGGGGAAAGAAATGTTTTCCATAAATGTTGCTGGGTAAAAATTTCACAAGAAAAAGGAGCAAGTTGAACCCCTAAATCAAATCATACAAACAATATTCAAAATAGATTACATACATAAAGATATGTAAGAAATAAAACTATAGACTTTTAAGTGACTTGAGTAAGATTTTAAATTGCATATTAGGTAATAGGTTTTTTTACATGTTACACCTAAAGGACAATACAAAATTATGAATTGTACTTTCTCAAGTTTAAAAACTTCCTTTATTCAGGCTATGCATGGAGGTCACATCTGTAATTTCAGCACTTTGAGAGGCTGAGGCAGGTGGATCACCTTAAATTAGCAGTTTGAGACCAGCCTGAGCAACAATGTGAAGCCCAGTCTCTACTAAAAATACAACAATTAGCTGAACGCAATGGCACATGCCTGTAATCCCAGCTACTCTGGAGGCTTAGACATGAGAATCGCTTAAATCCAGAAGGTGGAGGCTGCAGTGAGCTGAGATCACACCACTATACTCAAGTCTAAGTGACAGAGCAGGACCCTGTCTCAAAAATAACAATAAAAAAAAATTTCTTTCTTCAAAAAACACTATACAAAAAAATGAGAGGATTTTGTACTTCAAACAATACTACAAGGCTACAGTATCAAAACAGCATGGTACTGGTACCAAAACAGAAACATAGACCAATGGAACAGAACAGAGGCCTCAGAAATAATGCCACACATCTACAACTATCTGATCTTTGACAAACAAGGCAAAAACAAGCAATGGGGAAAGAATTCCCTACTTAATAAATGTTGGGAAAACTGGCTAGCCAAATGCAGAAAGTTAAAACTGGATCCCTTCCTTACACCTTATACAAAAATGAACTCCAGATGAATTTAAGATTTAAATGTAAGACCTAAAACTATAAAAACCCTAGAAGAAAACCTAGGCCATACCATTCAGGACATAGGCAAAGGCAAGGACTTCCTGACTAAAACACAAAAAACAATGGCAACAAAAGCCAAAATTAAGAAATGGGATCTAAGTAAGCTGAAGAGCTTCTGCACAGCAAAATAAACTATCATCAGCGTGAACAGGCAACCTATAGAATGGGAGAAAATTTTTGCAACGTTTTCATCTGACAAAGGTCAAATATCCAGAATCTACAAAAGACTTGAACAAATCTGCAGGATGGGAACAACCTCATCAAAAAGTGAGCCAAGGATATGAGCACACACTTGTCATGGTGGTTCGCTGCATCCATCACCCCATCATCTACATTAGGTATTTCTCCTAATGCTATCCCTCCCCTATCCCCCAACCCCCTGCTATCCCTCCCTTAGCCCCCACCTCCTGACAGGCCCCAGTGAGTGATGTTCCCCTCCCTGGGTCCATGTGATCTCATTGTTCAACACTCACTTATGAGTGAAAACAGGCTGTGTTTGGTTTTCTGTTCCTGGGTTAGTTTGCTGAGAATGATGGTTTCCAGCTTTATTCATGTCCCTGGAAAGGGTATGAAATCATCCCTTTTTATGGCTTCATAGTATTCAATTATACACACACACACACACACACACACACACACACACACACATACACACATATCACATTTTCTTTATCCAGTCCACCATTGCTAGGCATTTATGTTGATTCCAAATCTTTGCCACTGTGAATAGTGTTGCAGTAAACGTACACATACATGTGTCTTTATAACAGAACCATTTTTATTCCTTTGGATATATATCCAGTAATAAAATTGATGGGTTGAATGATAGTTCTGTTTTTAGGATTTAAGGAATTACCATGCTGCTGCCCATTTTCACAATGTTTGACATCATTTGTACTCTCACCAACAATGTGTAAGTGTTCCATTTTCTCCCAAACCTTGCCAGCACCGGCCATTTTTAATGTTTTGATAGTAGCCATTCTGACTAGTGTGAGATGGTATCTCATGTGGTTTTGATTTGTGCATTTTTTTACTCATCAGTGATGTTGACCTTTTTTCATATGCCTGCTAACTTCATGTATGTCTTCTATTGAAATTGGTCTTTGCCCATTTTTTAATGGAATTTTTGTTTTTTCTTGTAAATTTAAGTTTCCCAGAGATGCTGAGCATTAGATGTTTGTCAGATGCATAGTTTGCAAAAAAATTTCTCCCATTCTAAAGATCTTTTATTGACTCTGTTGATAGTTTGTTTTGCTGTGCAGAAGCTTTTTAAAGTTCAATTAGATCTCATTTGTCAAGTTTTGCTTTTGTTGCAGTTGCTTTTGGCATCTTTGTCATAAAATTTTTTTCTTCTTTATATGTCCAAATTTGTATTTCCTAGATTGTCTGTCAGGGTTTTTATAGTTTGGGGTTTTACCATTAAGTGTTTAATCCATCTTGAGTTAATTTTTGTCTTTTTCTGGTGTAAAGAAAAAAAAATCTGTTACAATCTTCTGCATATGGCTAGTCAGTTATCCCAGACAAATTTATAGAATAGAAAGCCCTTTCTCCATTGTTTGTATTAGTCATTTTGTTGAATATCAGAGAGCTGTGTGTGGCCTTATTTCTGGGCTCTGTGTTCTGTTTGATTGCTCTATATGTCTCCTTTGATTAAGCCCTATGACAGAGTTTAAAGTTAGGTAGACTGATGCCTCCAGCTTTATTTTTTGTGCTTAAGATTGCACTAACAATTCAGGCTATTTGTTGGCTTCAAATAAATTTTAACATAGTTGCTTCTATTTCTATGAAGAATGTCGTTAGTAGTTTGGCAGGAATAGCATTTATTTTGTAAGTTGCTTGGGCAGTATGCCCATTTGAACAATATTATTATTTCCGTTTATAAGTATGAAAATTTTTTTTGCATGTTTGATCTTTGACTTATTTGAGCAGTGTTTGCTAGTTCTCTGTGTAGAACTCTTTCACCTTCCTGGTTAGCTGTATTCCTAAGTATTTTGTTCTGTTTGTGGCAATTGTAAATAAGATTGCATTTCTTCTGATTTGGCTCTCAGCTCTATCATTGCTGATAAATAGAAGTTAATAGTAATTTTTGTTCATTAATTTTGTATTCTGAAAGTTTGCTGAAGTTGTTTATCAGCATAAGAAGCTTTGGGGCTGAGATGATGGGGTTCCCTAGATATAGAATTTTGTCATCTGGGTGATGGTTAATATTGTGTCAATGTAACTGAATTGAAGGATGAGAAGTATCATTTCTGAGTATGTCTGTGAGGGTGTCACCAAAAGAGATTACCGTTTGGGTCAGTGGAGTGGCAGAGGTAGACACACCCTCAATCTAGGTTGGCATCATCTTATCAACTGCTAGTATGGTTAGAATAAGGGAGGCAGGAGAAAGTGGAATGAAGAGACTTGTCAAGTCTTCCTGCCTTCATCTTTCTCCCAGGCTGAGTGCTTCCTGCCCTCAAACATCAGACTCCAAACTCTTCAGCTTTTGTATTCTTGAAATTACACTAGTAATTTGTCAGGGGCTCTCAGGACTTCAAACACAGACTGCTTCCCTACTTTTGATGTTTTGGGACTTGAACCGGCTTCCTTGCTCCTCAGCTTGCAGACAGCCAATTATGGGATTTCACTTTGTGATTGTGTGATTCAATTATCCTAATAAACTCCCCTTTATATATACCTCTATTAGTTCCATTTCTTTAGAAAACTCTCATGTAAAATTTGGTACCAGGAGTGGGGCCAGAAGAACAGAATTTTAATGATGGATTTTTTTAGTTGGCTTTAGGGTTTCTGAAGTTGGCTGCTTAATATGATTAGACCCCAAAATGCTAAGAACACTACTTCGAATAGTATGTAAAACACTGATAGTCTTTTGTGTGATTTGATACTCCTAATTCTCCATGTGTGAGAGGCAAGGAGTTTAATAACTCTATGCATAATACTTCTGACCAAATGTGGAGAGCCATAAAATATAATGAAGTTGGATGGTTGCTCCTAGTTTGCTGGGCAAAGTGATGAAATAAAAGGATGAGCTCAAGGATCCTAACTTCCGGCTCCAGAAGTACATACTAAGCCTCAAGTCTTCTAACACTGCCCTGAGTGAGAGTCTTACTTCCTGCAGACAAAGAGCTGAAATCGCAGAAAATTAAACACAAGCTTTTATCATGTGAGTGGCAGACTTGCAATAAAAGATGCCCACTCAGTCTCACCAGGTGTCTGCTGTTAAAGTAAAGGCATTGATTTGAAAATAATGGGATCCTAAAACTTAGAATGGGAATGTGTGAGAGTACCCTAATAAATCTGGGGACACTGAGCTTGTGAACTCTGAATATCCCTTTTGAGTTAATCAGAACTCCTCACCTCCAGTCATGGCAACATCCCCTCTCTCACCCACACTGCTATCAGCCTTTCCACCTTTGTTTGAGGAGATTACCAAATGCTGATTCTCCTCAGTACCCACCCCAACACCCCTGTTGACTTCTAGACCTATAACTAGACTTAAGTCCCGGCAGTCTCCTAAAGGTGAAGTTCAGAGTGTTACCCATGAGAAGGCGAATACACTCCAAAAGAACTCCTTGAGTTTTTATTTATATAAGCAGAAATTGGGAAGACAGGCATGGGAATGGATATTAGGGGTGTGGGATAATGGCGAAAGAAACATGATGTTGGATCAGGCTGAATTTATTGATACTGGTCCACCGAGCAGGAATTCTGCAGTTAATGTTGCAGCTCAGGGAGTTTAAAAAGTTCTAATAGTTTATGCTTAGTTAGCTGAAATATAGATCAAAAGATGGCCCACTGTGGGTGAGCTGGAAATGCCTGATCTCCCTTTGCTTAACGTAGAGAAAGAGCTCCAAAGGCTTCCAGAAATGAAAATGCTGGAGTGGGTTAGTCACTTTAGACACACTCATCCCAGTTTGGGGGGGGATCAAGAAGACATACTCCTCATCAATACTTCGTGAAATAAATTTTTGATGAAAACACCTACGTCCTTGAAGAGCTCTGTAATTGCTCTTCACTGCATTCCAGATCTTACAGTGGGAACCACAATAACTCAATTAGAAAATTTAAATGCAATGGGAATAATTGCATCCTGAGATATCTGGGGCCAAGTGGTGGCACTGAGCTGTCAAAGACAAGGTAGATATAGTTACCATAATGGACAGCAGAGGCAAAGGAACAATCAGAATAGTCTGACACATGTAATGATCTGACAAAGACTAATTAATCATGATGTTTTTAGAAGTAAAATTGATAGGAAACCTGCTGCATTCTTATTTAATTTATATAAGCAGAAAACTTCCAGATCGAGTAAACAAAAGACTAATTAAAATTACAAAAATAGACAAGTATAGCCCGTCAATCAATTTCCAGACTTGAACTAGTTTACAAACCCAGAACACTTTGAATAAAGGGAAGGTTGAATCCCCTTTAGGAAGAACCCTACTACACTACTGAAAATACACTGTTAGTTTTTCTTTAATGGATCTGAGATGACATAGATTCCAGAGCATTCAAAATGTCATTGTTGTCCTCCTTTTAAAGTAGGGGCTTATGAAGGTCAGATAATTAAGGGAGTTTTAGCTCAGGTCCAACTTACAGTGGGTCCAGTGTGTACCAGACCCATTATGTAGTTATTTCCCCAGTGCCAGAATGCATAATTCGCATAGACATACTTAGCAGCTGGCAGAATCCCCACGTTGGCTTCCTGACTGGTAGAGTGAGGAATATTATGGTCGGAAAGGCCAAATGGAAGCCATTAGAACTCCCTGGATCTAGTAAAATGGTAAATCAAAAAAATTTTCATTGGTGGAGGGACCAAATACATTAATGACATCATCAAAAATGAAAGATGTAGGGGTGGTGATTCCCACCACACCTGGTTAAACTCTGCTATTTGGCCTGTGCAGAAGACAGATGGATCTTAAAGAATCACAGTGGATTATCATAAGCTTAACAAGGTGGCGATTCCTATTGCAGATGCTGTACCAGATGTGTTTTCATTGCTTGAACAAATTAACATATCTCCTGGTATGTTATGCAGCCATGAATTTGGTAAATTCCTTTTTCTCCATTACAGTCCATAAGGCCCACCAGAAGCAGTTTGTTTTCAGCTGGTAATGTAATATACCTTAACTGTCTGCACTATGCCTTCACTGTCCTAACCCAGGGGTAGAACAGCTCTTTGACTTTGTATCATTATCTTGTTGACACAGATCTTGATTGCTTTTTTCTTCCACAAGCTATCTCACTGGTTCGTTATATTGATAACATCCTGATTGGATCCAGTGAGCCAGAAGTAGCAAACACATTGGACTTGTTGGTGAGACATTTGGATGCCTCGAAAAGGTGAAGAATAAATTGCTGCATTTGGCCCCTCCTACAACCAGTAAAAAGGCACAACGCCTAGAGGGCCTATTTAGAGTTTGGAGGCAATACATTTCTTAGGTGGATGTGTTACTCCAGCCCATTTATCAAGTGACCCAAAAGGCTGCCAGTTTTGAGTGGGGTTCAGAATAGGAAAAGGCTCTGCAACAGGTCCAGGCTTCTGTGCAAGCTGCTGTGCCCCTTGGGCCATATGACCCAGCAGATGCAATGGTGCTTGAGGTGTCAGTGGCAGATAGAGATGCTGTTTGGAGCCTTTGGCAGGCCTCCACAGGGAAATCACAGTAGAGGCCTCTAGGATTTTGGAACAAGCCGCTGCCATCTTCTGCAGATAACTACTCTTCTTTTGAGAGACAGCTCTTTGCATGTTACTGGGATTTGGTGGAAACTGAACATCTGACTAGGGGTCATCAAGTGACCGTGCAACCCAAACTGCCTATCATTAACGGTGTGCTTTCTGACTCATCTAGTCGTAAAGTAAATCATGCACAGCAGCATTGCATCATGAAATGCAAGTGGTATATGCATCACAGGGCTCAAGCATGTCCTGAGGGCATAAGTAATTTACATGAGAAAGTGGCTCAAATGCTCATAGTCCCCATTCCTGCCACCATGCCTTCTCTCTCCCAGCTTGCACTGATGGCCTCATAGAGAGTTCTTTATGATCAATTGACAAAGGAAAAGAAAACTAGGGCCTGGCTTACAAATGGTTCTGCACAATATGCAGGCATCACCCAAAAGTGGATGACTGCAACACTGCAGTCTCTTTTCAGAACATCCCTTAAGGACAGTAGTGAAGGGAAATCTTCCCAGCAGGCAGAACTTTGAGCAGTGCACCTGGTTGTGCGCTTTGCTTGGAAGGAGAAATGACCACATGTATGATTATATAATGATTCATGGGTTGTGACCAATGGTTTGGCTGGTGGGTTAAAGACTCAGAAGAAACATGATTGGAAAATTTGTAATAAAGAAATCTGGGAAATAAGTATGTGAATGGACATCTCAGGTGACCTCAGCAGAGGAATATTCTAATAATCAAATGAATAGAATTATTCATTCTGTGGACACCACTCAGCCTCTCTTTAGCCATCCCTGTGATTGCCTAATAGGACCATGAATGAAGTGGACATAGCGGCAGGGATGGAGGTTGCTCATAGGCTCAGCAGCATAGTCTTCCACTCACCAAAAGTGACCTGGTTACAGCCACCACCGAGTGCCAAATTTGCCAGCAGCAGAGATCAACCCTGAGCCCTCAACATGGTACCATTCCTTGGGGTGATCAGCCAGCTACTTAGGGACAGCTTGATTATATTGAACCTCTTCCATCATGAAAAGGGCAGCAGGTTGTCTTCCCTGGCATATAAACTTACTCTGTATATGGGTTTGCCTATCCTGTAAGCAATTCTTCTGCAAAGACTGCCATCTGTGGAATCACAAAATGTTTTATCCACCATCATGGTATTCCACACAGCATTGCTTCTAACCAAGGCACTCACCTTAGAGCTAAAGAAGTGCAGCAATGGGTTTATGCTTATGGAATTCACTGGTCTTATGTTCCCCATCTTGCTGAAGCAGTTGAATTGAAAGAATGGTGGAATGTTCTTTTGAAGTCACAATTACAATGCCAACTATGTGACAACACTTTGGAGGGCTTGGGCAAAGTTCTCCAAAAGGCTATGTGTGCACTGAATCAACATCCAATATATGGTACTGTTTCTTCTATAGCCAGGACCATGAATCCAGGAATCAAAGGGTGAAAGTGGAAGTGACACCACTCATCATCACCGTTAGTGACCCACTAGCAAAATTCTTGCTTTCTGTTTCCATGGCATTATGTTCTGCTGGCTTAGAGGTCTAAGTTCCAGAGGGAGGAATGCTGCCATTAGGTGACAAAACAATGATTCCATTAAATCGGAAGTTATGATTGTCACATGGGCACTTTGGGCTTCTCCTACCTCTAAGTCAACAGGCTAAGAAGGCAGTCACAGTGTAGGCTGGGGTGATTGATTCTGACGGTCAAGTTGAAATTAGTCTCCTACTTTGCAAAGTAGGTAAGAAAGAGTATGCATGCAATACAAGAGGTCCCTTAGGGCACCTTTTAGTATTACCATGCCTGCTGAGGTACTTGCTGAAGACAAAGGAAATGCAGAATTAGTTGTAGTAGAAGACAGTAGTCATAAATACCAGCTATGACCACATGACCAGTTGCAGAACCGAGTATTTCCATGATTATTTTGTGAAGAACATGTTTGCCATAATACTCATAATTGCCACGAGTATTTCCTCCTTATTTTGTGAAGAATATGTTTGTGCATGTATACACTTTTACGAAGAAAATGTCTTTATTTCATTTACTTTCTTTCTCCTTTATCATGTGACATAACATTTATTGACTTCATAGCAAAATTTACTTGTTGCTAGCTTTATGTAATAGCATTTAGGTTAAGGATTAGCGCACTTCCAGTTGGATGAAGAATATCTGTATTACGTTAGTTGTAATTATGACTTTATTATTGTTTTTATTTGAAGATTATGTATAATTTCAGGAGATGTGTATGTTCAAGTTGACAAGGGGTAAACTTGTGATGGTTAATATTGTCAACTTGATTGGATTGAAGGATGCAAAGTATTGTTCCTGGATTTGTCTGTGAGTATTGTCAAAGGAGATTAACATTTGGGTTAGTGGACTGGGAGGGTCAGACCTACCCTCCATCATGGTGGACATATCTAATCTGCTGCCAGCATGGCTAGAATAAAGCAGGCAGAAGAAAATAGAATGAAGAGACTTGCTGAGTCTTCATCTTCATCTTCCTTCCAGGCTGGATGCTTCCTGCCCTCAAACAACAGACTCCAAATTCTTTAGCTTTTGGACTCTTATGGGTTCTCAGGCCTTCAGACACAGACCAAAGGATGCAGCATTGGCTCTCCTACTTTTGAGGTTTTGGGACTCAGACTGGCTTTCTTGCTTCAGCTTGCAGACAGTCTATTGTAGGAGTTTACCTTGTGATCATGTGAGTCAACTTTCCTAATAAACTCCCCTTCATATATACATGTATTCTATTAGTTTTCCACTTTCAGAGAACACTGACTAACACAATCTGTAAACAGGAGTAGTTTGACTTTCCCTTTTCTTATTTTGATGTGTTCATTTTTCCCTCTTGTCTGATTGCTCTGGCCAGGACTTCCACTATGTTGAATAGGACTGGTGAGAGGGGGCATCTTTGTCTTGTGCCAGTTTCCAAGGGAAATGCTTCCAGTTTTGCCCATTCAGTATGCTGTTGGCTGTGTGTTTGTCATAGATGGCTTTTATCTTCAAGGCATGTTTCCTCAATATCTAATCTATGCACAGTTTTTACATGAAGAGGTGTTGGATTTTAATGAAAGCCTTTTCTGCATCTATTGAGATAATCATGAGGTTTTTGTGTAGTTCTGTTTTTATGATGAATTACATATATCGACTTGCATATGTTGAACCAAACTTGCCTCCCATGGAAAATGTCTACTTGATTCTGATGAATAGGCTTTTTAATGTGCTGCTGGATTTGGTTTGCTAGTATTTTACTGAGTATGTTTGCATTGATGTTCATCAAAGATATGGGCTTGACGTTTTACTTTTTGTTGTGTTTCTGCCAGATTTTGGTATCCAAATGATGCTGGCCTCATAGAATGAGTAAGGAAGGAGATTCTTATCCTCAGTTTGTTGGGATAGTTTTAGTAGGAATGGCACTAAATTATTCTTTGTATATCTGGTAGAATTTGGCTGTAAATTTCTCTGTTACTGGGCTTTTTAAAATTGGTAGTCTATTTATTACTGATTCAATTTTGGAGCTTGTTATTTGTCTGTTCAGGGATCCAATTTCTTTCTGGTTCAGTCTTGGAAAGGTGTATGTGTCTAGGAATTTATCTATTTTTTCTAGTGTTCTAGTTTCTGTGCATGAAGGTGCACATAATATTCTCTGATGTTTATTTGTATTTCTGAGGAATCAGTGGTAATATCCCCTTTGTTGTTTCTGATTGTGTTTATTTGGATTATCTCCTTTTCTCTATTGGTATAACTAGTAGTCTACCTTTTAAAAAATCTACTCCTGAATTCATTAATCTTTTGGATTTTTTTGTGTGTCCTAATCTTTTTCAAGTTAGCTCTGATTCTGGTTATTTCTGTCTTCTGATAGCTTTGAAGTTGGTTTGCTCTTTATTGTCTAGATCTTTTAGTTGTGATGTCAAGTGATTAAATTGAGATTTTTCTAACTTTTTGACATGAGTGTGTAGCAGCATCCATTATTCTGTTATCACTGACTTAGTTGTGTTTCAGGATTCTGGTATATTGTATCTTTATTTTTGTTTCAAATAACTTTTTTTTTCTTCCCCATTTATTTATTTTATTGCATTTTAGGTTTTGCGGTACATGAGAAGAACATGCAAAATTGTTGCATAGGTACACTCGTGGCAGTGTGATTTGCTGCCTTCCCCCCCATCACTTACATCTGGCATTTCTCCCCTTGCTATCTCTTCCCAACTCCCCACACCCCACCGTCCCTCCCCTATTTCCCCCCAACTGACCCCAGTGTGTAGTGCTCCCCTCCCTGTGTCCATGTTTTCTCATTGTTCAAAACCCGCCTGTGAGTGAGAACATGCGGTGTTTGATCTTCTGCTCTTCTGTCAGTTTGCTGAGAATGATGGTTTCCAGGTTCATCCATGTCCCTACAAAGGACCCAAACTCATCCTTTTTGATGGCTGCATAATATTCCATGGTGTATATGTGCCACATTTTCCCTATCTAGTCTATCGTCGATGGGCATTTGGGTTGGTTCCAGGTCTTTGCTGTTGTAAACAGTGCTGCAATGAACTTTCGTGTGCACGTGTCCTTACAGTAGAACGATTTGTAATCCTTTGGATATATACCCAGTAATGGGAATGCTGGGTCAAATGGAATTTCTATTTCTATATCCTTGAGGAATCGCCACCCTGTCTTCCACAATGGTTGAACTAATTTACACTCCCACCAACAGTGTAAAAGTGTTCCTATTTCTCCACATCCTCTCCAGCATCTGTTGTCTCCAGATTTTTTAATGATAGCCATTCTAACTGGAGTGAGATGGTATCTCAATGTAGTTTTGATTTGCATTTCTCTGATGACCAGTGATGATGAGCATTTTTTCATATGTTTGTTGGCCTCATGTATGTCTTCTTTTGTAAAGTGTCTGTTCATATCCTTCATCCACTTTTGAATGGGCTTGTTAGTTTTTTTCTTGTAAATCTGTTTTAGTTCTTTGTAAATTCTGGATATCAGCCCTTTGTCAGATGGGTAAACTGCAAAAATTTTTTCCCATTCTGTTGGTTGCCGATTCACTCTAATGATTGTTTCTTTTGCTGTGCAGAAACTGTGGAGTTTGATTAGGTCCCATTTGTCTATTTTGGCTTTTGTTGTCAATGCTTTTGGTGTTTTGGTCATGAAGTCCTTGCCTACACCTATGTCCTGAATGGTTTTGCCTAGATTTTCTTCTAGGGTTTTGATGGTGTTAGGTCTTATGTTTAAGTCTTTAATCCATCTGGAGTTAATTTTAGTGTAAGGTGTCAGGAAGCAGTCCAGTTTCTGCTTTCTGCACATGGCTAGCCAGCTTTCCCAACACCATTTATTGAACAGGGAATCCTTTCCCCATTGCTTGTTTTTGTCTGGTTTGTTAAAGATCAGATGATTGTAGATATGTTGTGTTTCCTCCAAGACTTCTGTTCTGTTCCATTGGTCTATATTTCTGTTTTGGTACCAGTACCATGCTGTTTTGATTACTGTAGCCATGTAGTATAGATTGAAGTCCGGTAGTGTGATGCCTCCCGCTTTGTTCTTTTTGCTTAGAATTGACTTGGCTATGCGGGCTCTCTTTTGGTTCCATAGGAAGTTTAAGGTGGTTTTTTCCAGTTCTGTGAAGAAGGTCATTGGTAGCTTGATGGGGATAGCATTGAATCTGTAAATTACTTTGGGCAGTATGGCCATTTTCACGATATTGATTCTTCCTAACCATGAACATGGAATGTTTCTCCATCTGTTTGTGTCCTCTCTTATTTCGTTGAGCAGTGGCTTGTAGTTCTCCTTGAAGAGGTCCTTTACGTTCCTTGTTAGTTGTATTCCTAGGTATTTTATTCTCTTTGTGGCAATTGTGAATGGAGGTTTGTTCTTGATTTGGCTCTCTTTAAGTCTGTTATTGGTGTATAGGAATGCATGTGATTTTTGCACATTGATTTTGTATCCTGAGACTTTGCTGAACTTGCTTACCAGTTTCAGGAAGTTTGAGGCTGAGACGATGGGGTCTTCTAGATATACAATCATGTAATCTGCAAATAGAGACAATTCGACTTTCTCCTTTCCTATTTCAATGCCCTTTATTTCTTTTTCTTGCCTGATTGCTCTGGCTAGAACTTCTAATACTATATTGAATAGCAGTGGTGAGAGAGGGCATCCTTGTCTGGTGTCACATTTCAAGGGGAATGCTTCCAGTTTTTGCCCATTCAGTATGATATTTGCTGTTGGTTTGTCATAAATAGCTTTTATTATTTTGAGATACGTTCCATCAATACCCAGCTTATTGAGGGTTTTTAGCATAAAGGGCTGTTGAATTTTGTCAAAGGCCTTCTTTGCCTCAATTGAGATAATCATGTGGTTTTTGTCTTTGGTTCTCTTTATATGGTGAATTACGTTTATAGACTTGCATATGTTGAACCAGCCTTGCATCCCCAGGATGAAGCCTACTTGATCATGGTGGATAAGCTTTTTGATGTGCTGTTGCAATCAGCTTGTCAGTATTTTACTGAAGATTTTTGCATCCATGTTCATCATGGATATTGGCCTGAAGTTTTCTTTTCTTGTTGAGTCTCTGCCAGGTTTTGGAATCAGGATGATATTGGTGTCATAAAATGATTTGGGAAGAATTCCCTCTTTTTGTATTGTTTGGAATAGTTTCAGAAGGAATGGTACCAGCTCCTCTTTGTATGTCTGGTAGAATTCAGCTGTGAACCCATCTGGACCTGGGCTTTTTTTGGGTGGTAAGCTCTTAATTGCTGCCTCAACTTCAGACCTTGTTATGGGTCCCTTCAGGGTTTCGGCTTCTTCCTGGTTTAGGTTTGGGAGGAGGCAAGTGTCCAGGAATTTATCCATTTCTTCCAGGTTTATTAGTTTGTGTGCATAGAGTTGTTTGTAATAATCTCTGATGATGGTTTGAATTTCTGTGGAATCTGTGGTGATATCCCCATTATCGTTTTTTATTGCATCAATTTGGTTTTTCCCTCTTTTCTTTTTTATTAATCTGGCTAGTGGTCTGTCTATTTTGTTGATCGTTTCAAAAAACCAGCTCCTGGATTTATTGATTTTTTGAAGGGTTTTTTGTGTCTCTATCTCCTTCAGTTCTGCTCTGATCTTAGCTATTTCTTGTCTTCTGCTAGACTTTGACTTTTTTTGATCTTGCTCCTCTAGCTCTTTCACTTTTGACGATAGGGTGTCAATTTTTGATCTCTCCTTTCTTCTCATGTGGGCACTTATTGCTATATATTTTCCTCTAGAGACTGCTTTAAATGTGTCCCAGAGATTCTGGTATGTTGCGTCTTCATTCTAGTTGGTTTTGAAGAACATCTTTATTTCTGTCTTCATTTCATTGTTTATCCAGTCAACATTCAAGAGTCAGTTGTTCAGTTTCCATGAAGCTGTGCGGTTCTGGGTTAGTTTTTGAATTCTGAGTTCTAACTTGATTGCACTGTGGTCTGAGATACTGTTTGTCATGATTTCCGTTCTTTTGCATTTGCTGAGGAGTGATTTATTCCCAATTATGTGGTCAATTTTAGCGTAGGTGTGATGTGGTGCTGAGAAGAATGTATATTCTGTGGATTTGGGGTGGAGAGTTCTGTAAATGTCTATTAGGTTTGCTTGGTCCATGTCTCAGTTCAAGTCCTGGATATCCTTGTTAATTTTCTGTCTGGTTGATCTGTCTAATGTTGACAATGGGGTGTTAAAGTCTCCCACTATTACTGTGTGGGAGTCTAAGTCTCTTTGTAAGTCATTAAGAACTTGCCTTATGTATCTGGGTGTTTCTGCATTGGGTGCGTATATATTTAGGATCGTTAGCTCTTCTTGTTGCATTGATCCTTTTACCATTATGTAATGTCCCTCTTTGTCTCTTTTGAACTTTGTTGCTTTAAAGTCTAATTTATCAGAGATGAGAATTGCAACTCCTGCTTTTTTTCGCTCTCCCTTTGCTTGGGAAATCTTCCTCCATCCCTTTATATTGAGCCTTTGTGTATCCTTGCATGTGCGATGGGTTTCCTGGATACAGCGCACCGATGGGTTACGGCTTCTTATCCAAGTTGCCAGTCTGTATCTTTTGATTGGGGCATTTAGTCCATTTACATTTAGGGTTAATATTGTTATGTGTGAATTTGATACTGCCATTTTGGTGCTAGCTAGTTGTTTTGCCCTTTAGTTGAGCTGGTACTTGTTGTTCCTTTATATGTGTAGAGGGTCTTTCAGGAGCACTTGTAGATCTGGCCTGGTGGTGATGAAATCTCTGAGTACTTGCATGTTCCCAAAGGATTTTATTTTTCCTTCACTTATGAAGCTTAGTTTGGTTGGATAGGAGATTCTGGGTTGAAAGTTCTTTTCTTTAAGGATGTTGAATATTGGCCCCCACTCTCTTCTGGCTTGTAGTGTTTCTGCTGAGAGATCTGCTGTGAGTCTGATGTGCTTCCCTTTATGGGTAACCCGACCTTTCTCTATGGCTTCCCTTAGTATTTTCTCCTTCATTTCAACCCGGGTGAATCTGACGATTATGTGCCTTGGGGTTGCTCTTCTTGACGAATATCTTTGTGGTGTTCTCTGCATTTCCTGGACTTGAATGTTTGCCTGCCTTGCTAGGTTGGGGAAGTTTTCCTGGATAATATCCTGAAGAGTATTTTCCAGCTTGGATTCATTCTCTTCGTCACATTCAGGTATGCCTATCAAACGTAGGTTAGGTCTTTTCACATAGTCCCACATTTCTTGGAGGCTTTGTTCATTCCTTTTTACCCTTTTTTCTCCAGTGTTGCCTTCCCGTTTATTTCATTGAGTTGATCTTTGACCTCTGATATCCTTTCTTCTGCTTGGTCAATTCGGCTGTTGATACTTGTACATGCTTCGCGAAGTTCTCGTGTTGCGTTTTTCAGCTCCATCCATTCACTTATATTCCTTTCTATTTTGTCCATTCTCATTAGCATTTCGTCAAATCTTTTTTCAACGTTCTTAGTTTCTTTGCATTTGGTTAGAACATGCTCTTTAAGTTCACAGAAGTTTCTTACTACCCACCTTCTGAAGTTGGATTCTGTCATTTCAACACACTCGTTCTCCCTCTAACCTTGTTCCCTTGCTGGTGAGAAGTTGTCATCCCTTGTAGGAGGAAAGGTGTTCTGGTTTCGGGTGTTTTCATCCTTTTTGCGCTGGTTTCTTCCCATCTTTAAGGATTTATCCACCTGTCTACTTTGTAGTTGCTGGCTTTCAGATTGGGTCTCAAATCTTTCTGATTGACGTTCTGTTTGTTGATGATGAGGTTATTTCTGTTTCTTGGTTTTCCTTCTGACAGTCTGGCCCCTATGCTGTAGGTCTGCTGAGGTTCACTCCAGGCCCTGCTTGCCTGGGGTTCACCTGCAGCAGCTGCTGAACAGTAAGGGTTGTTACCAGTTTTCTTCTTCTGCTATCTTTGTCCCAGAAGGATACCCGCCTAGTGTCAATCTGATCTCTTTTTTATGAGGTGTCTCTTTGGACATATAGGTGTCAGGGAGCTGCTTGAGGAGACGGTCTCGTTTTATAGGAGCTCAAATGGTGAGCTGTGAGCTCTGTTATTGTTCATTCAGAGCTGCTGGGCATGTAGGTTTAGTTCTGCTGCAGCAGAACTCATAAACTGCTTTTTGTTCCCAGGTGCTCTGTCCCAGGGATTTAGGGCTTTATTTATGAGTTTCCGTTATGCTGCCGCCTTCTTTTTTTTTTTTCCTTCAGCCCTGCCCTGCCCAGCAAGGAGGCAGCCTAGTCACTGTCGGCCTATAGAGGCTTTGCTGAGCTGCTGTGGGCTCCGCCCCGCTGCCGAGTGAACTTCCCTGCAGTCCTGTTTATATGGGTGTAGTTAGAAGTGCTTTGGCGATGGTGGCCCGCCTCTGTTGAGGCAGAGTCTCTCTGCTGTGGCGGGTTGCCTTGGCAATGGCGGGCTGCCTCTGCAGTGGCTGGTTGCCTTGGCAATGGCGGGCTGCCTCAGCAATGGCGGGTTGCCTCAGCATTGGCCGACTACCTCGGTAGTGGTGGGCTGCCTCAGTAATGGTGGACGCCCCTCCCCCACAGAGCTAGACCGTCCCGGGTTCAGCTGCGCTTGCTGTGAAACTCTCAATCCAGAGTTTCTGGTTGCTGTTCTTTTGTGGGGGTGAGACCAGCTGAGCCTGATCGCCTGGCTCCCTGCCTCAGAGCCTTTTTTAAGTTGGTGTTCCAGTCACCTGTTGAAGAGGCACTGGGGTCTGTTTGTTTTCCCCTGCGGCCACTCACTGCGATGACTTAAACAGCGGCACTGAGGTTTGTGGCGCTTTTTTTTTTTTTTTTTTGCCCTGGAATCTACTGTCCTGGTTCTCTGCTCAGTCCCCTTTTTAAACAGATGAATGGGTGACTTCCCGTACCCGGACCTGTGTATTTTGTATGGAGAACAGCTGCTCCGGGGCGCCAACAAAGCAGCTGCGCAGGGCAAAGCAGTAGCGCCGGCCGGCACAGCCGTGCTGGCCAAAACAGCCATGCTGGTGACCGTGGAGCTCCTCTGCCTGGGAATTTCCTAGTCTGGGGAATAAAAATGTGGCAACCACTCACCCTCTGCGCTTTCACTGGGAGCAGCAATCCTGAGCTGTTCCTAAACGGCCATCTTGGATCCTCCCTCCTCAAATAACTTTTTGATTGATTTCTTAATTTCAATATTTACCCAAAAATTAGTCAGAGGCAAGTTGTTTAATTTTTGTGTTATCATATTATATTGAGTCTTGGTTTTCCCAATCTTTATCTCTAATTTTATTGTACTATGGTCTGGGAGAGTGGTTGTCATAATTTGAATTGTTTTACATCTGCTGAGGATTGTTTTCTTTCTTATTATGTGGTGGACCTTAAAGTATCTGTGATGTGGCAATGAGAATTTATATGCTGTTGTTTCTGGTGGAGAGTTCTGTGCATGTCTATCACATCCATTTGATCAAGTGTTGCATTCAGATCCTGAATATCTTAATTAATTTTCTGCCTTAATCTGATACTTTAAATGGGTTGTTGAAGCCTCTCACTATAGTGTGGGTGTCTAAGTCTTTTTGAAGACCTCTAAGAACTTACTTTATGAATTTGTGTTCCTGTGTTGGGTGTGTATATATTTAAAATAGTTATATATTCTTGGTGAATTTAGTGCCTTGCCATTTTGCAAAGTCTTTTTTGTCTTTTTCAATCTTTGTTGGTTTAAAATCTGTTTTGTCTAAAATTAGGATTGCAACCTGTTCTTTCATTTTGTTTTCCATTTGCTTGGCAGATTTATTTATTCATTTATTTTGGCCCTATGGGAGTCATTGCATGTGAAATAAGTCTTGATGACAGCATAACATTGGGTCTTGATTCTTTTTTCAGTTTGCTGTCTTGTGCCTTTTAATAGGAACATTCAGCTCCTTTACATTCAAAGAGAATATTGATATGTGTGCATTTGATTATGTTATGATGATGGTAGCTGGTTTGTGTGTCATGCAGACTTACTTGTGTGTCACCGGTCTGTGTACTTCAGTGTGTTTCTTTAGTGGATAATGATGGTTGTTTCTTTCTATATTAATGGTTCCTTCAGGAGCTCTTGTAAGGCATGTCTTATAGTAACAAATTTCCTAAGCATGAGCCTTTTTAAAAGGATTTTATTTCTTTTTTAGTTATAAAGCTTAGTTTTGCCAGATATGAAATTCTTGATTGGAATTTATTTTCTTCAAGAACGTTGAATATTGGTCTTGGCCTCTTCTGGCTTGAAGGGTTTCTACAGAAACGTGTACTTTTGCACTGATGAGCTTTTTTCTGTGGTTTACCTGAGCTTCCTCTCTAGCTGCCTTTAACATTATTTCAGGCTTGAAAAATCTGATAATTTTGTGTCTTGGTGATTATTTTCCTGTGAAGTATCTTCCTAGGGTTCTCTGCATTTCCTGAATTTGAATGCTAGCTGTTCTAGCCAGGTTGGGGTAGTTCTCATAATCTTTATTTCTATCCATACTCTGAGTTCTATTTCTGTCATTTTAGCCATCTTGGCCTGATTCAGAACCTTACTAGAGAGGTAGTGTGGCTATTTGAAGGAAAAAATAAACTCTGGCTTTTTGAGTTGTCAGAGTTCTTGTGCTGGCTCTTTCTTATATTTGTGGGCTATTTCTTTAATTTTTGAAGTTGTTGACTTTAGAATTTTTTCTTTTATTTTCTTTGATGAGTTTAAGGGTTTAATTGTGATATAAGGTTGGCTTAGTCAACTGGCTTTGTGTGTATTCATTCAGGTAAAGGTGGCTGCTCAGGGCTGAGGAGAGTCTGATGTTCTTTGTGCTTAGCTGTACTCCAATGGCAGTGTTGGCAAAGGGGCAGGGTGTTTGTGGTGGGGGCGCTGGTGAGCTCTGTGTCTGCCAACGCTCTGACTGCAATGGTGGTATAGCAGAGGTGGGGGCCTAGAGTATACTCCCACCAGCAGCAGTGCCAGGGCAGAATGCATATACACATGTGCACTGGCAAGGCAGGGAAGGTGAGATTCTCCCATGCCTCCCCACCTGCACAAACATCATCACAGTGACGTGCAAGGTAGCCATGAGCATGGAGGAAAAACTGCAGTGAGGAGAGGAAGGAGGCAGGCTGATGCCTGGATGGAGTCACCACACTGGAGCTTTCTTCTGGTCAGGCATGACCTCCCAGTGCAGGATCTATGATGCAGGCACCAGGGCACCCAAGGCTGCACTTCAAGTAGACATGGCCAAATTGGGGCCACAGGAGAGGCCAGCAGATAAAGGGTTTCTTGGGTCAAAACAGCTCCATCTAATGGGCCAGACCATCCTGCAGAGTTGATGTCCAAAATCCCCCCTATGGCTAAACTTTCTCTTGGGAGCTAGTTAAGCCTAGGTGTATGGACATCCCTAGACATGCTTCACTACAGACGCTCCCACACCAAACCCTCTGGGATGTGCACTGGCTGGCATGCTTCCCTATCACTTCTCTAAGCAGCTCTTCTTTCAACTCATTTTCCACGGTGGTCAGGCGGTCTCTGCCCCTAAGTTTCCGGAGGCCAGTGGGGAAAGCAAGCAGCTCCTTGACAGTTAAATTCTCACAGTTATTGGGGCCAGAAATGAGTTTCATTGTGCTGTAGCCCTGTGCAGGGTTCCTGGCTTCCAACTCTTCAACTTTTGTGTCTTTCCTCCATCCACTGTCAGTGCCTGCCTTCTGAAGATCTGTTAAGAGCCTGCGAATCATCTTTGTCCCTGGGTGGCAGCTTTTTTGCCTTGCTGTGTCTATTCAGCCATCCTGCTCAAATCAATAAGTCTTATAAGTCAATAATAAATAGAAAATTGACTATTTTTAAAATGTGCAAAGAACTTGAGTTTAAAATTTCTACAAATAAAAACATAAATTGTCAATAAATGTAAAAATGTGCAACATTATTAATTTAGAGAAATGCAAATCAAAAGCTCAATGAGATACTAGAATAGCGGTAACAAAGAGACAAAAAGATGGTCAAAGATACCAAAAAAAGAAAGAAACACGCATTGTTTGTGGAAGTGTTAAAAAACAACCACTTTTAAAAACAAATTTGGCAATTATTCAAAATGTTATAAATAGAATCACCATGTGACCCAGAAATTTTACTCTTTGTCATGTACTCAAAATAAATGAAAACCTATGACTACACAAAGCATCATATATAATAATCAAAGCAGCAGTATTTATAATGGCCCAAAGAGGATACAACTAAAATATTTATCAAATAATAAAAGAAAAAATAATGTGTGCTGTGTACATGCAATAAAATGCCATTTGCCAAACAAAGAAAATGAAGTATTGATACCTGCTATTTCAGGAAGGGACCTCAAAATCATCAAAGTAAGTAAAAAAAAATCAAACCCAAAAGATGATATAATTTATCATTTTACTGAAAATCACTTTTAATAAAAGACTTGTATATGAAAACAGGTTAATAATTGCCTATAACGAGGGTAATAAAATTAGTAGGTAAAAAAGGGATGAATTTCTTTTGTCATAGTGATAAAGTTATTTCAAAATTAGATTGTAATTTTGGTTTTCTGTAAGTATACTTTAAAAACTTGGAATTGTACCCTTAAAACATGTGATTGTTTTGTTATATAAATTATATTCCAGTAAAATGTTTCCAAAAAAAAAAACAAGCCACAAGTAGAATGTACTATTGTTGACTTTCACAGACCTAAGTCATAGACTCTAAAATCCAAACACATTTGTTGTTCATCTCAATGTATGTTAAATAACGAGGAAAAGACAAAGATATAGTTATAACGTTAAGATGTTCATAACAACTGCCCAAAGTAATTTATAGATTCAACACTATCCCCATCAAGCTACCTATGACCCTTTTCACAGAAATGGAAAAAACTACCTTGAACTTCATATGGAAACAAAAGAGAGCCTGCATAGCCAAGTCAATTCTAAGCAAAAAGAACAAAGCTGGAGGCATCATGCTTCCTGACTTCAAACTGTACTACTAGGCTATAGTAATCAAAACACCATGGTACTGGTACCAAAATAGAGATATAGACCAATGAAACAGAACAGAGGCCTTGGAGACAATGCCACACATCTACAACCGTCTGATCTTTGACAAACCTGACAAAAACAAGCAATGGGGAAAGGATTCCCTGTTTAATAAATGGTGTTGGGAAAACTGGCTAGCCATGTGCAGAAAGCAGAAACTGGACCCCTTTCTGACACCTTACACTAAAATTAACTCCAAATAGATTAAAGACTTAAACATAAGACTTAACACCACAAAAACACTAGAAGAAAACCTAGGCAAAACCACTCAGGACATAGGCATAGGCAAGGACTTCATGACTACAACACCAAAAGCATTAGCAACAAAAGCCAAAATAGACAAATGGGACCTAATTAAACTCCAGACCTTCTGTGCAGCAAAAGAAACAATAATTAGAGTGAACCAGCCACCAACAGAAAGGGAAAAAATTTTTGCAACCTACCCTTCTGACAAAGGACTTATATTCAGAATCTATAAATAATTAAAACAGATTTACAAGACAAAAACAAACAAACCCATTCAAAACTTGGTGAAGGATATGAACAGACACTTTTCAAAAGAAGACATATATGAGGCCAACAAACATATGAGAAAATGCTCATCATCACTTGTCTTTAGAGAAATGCAAATCAAAACTACACTGAGATATCATCTCACACCAGTTAGAATGGCATTCATTAAAAAATCTGGAGACAACAGATGCTAGAGAGGATGTGGAGAAATAGGAATATTTTACACTGTTGGTGGGAGTGTAAATTAGTTCAACCATTGTGGAAGACAGTGTGGTGATTCCCCAAGGACCTAGAAATGGAAATTCCATTTGACCCAGCAGTCCTATTGCTGGATATATACCCAAAGAACTATAAATCATTCTATTTTAAAGACACATGCACACATCTGTTCATTACAGGCCTGTTTACAATAGCAAAGACCTGGAACCAACCCAAATGCCCATCAATGATAGACTGGATAAAGAAAATGTGGCACATATACACCATGGAATACTATGCAGCCATAAAAATCGATGAGTTTGTGTCCTTCATAGGTACTTGGATGAATCTGGAATCCATCATTCTCAGCAAATTGATACAAGAACAGAAAATCAAACACCACATGTTCTCACTCATAGGCAGGTGTTGAACAATGAGAACACATGGACACAGGGAGGGGAGCATCAAACACTGAGGTCTGTGGGGGGATACTAGGGGAGGGACAGTGGGGGTTAGGGAGTTGGGGAGAGATAACATGGGGAGAAATGCCAGATATAGGTGATGGGGATGGAGGCAGCAAATCACATTGCCATGTATGTACCTATGCAACAATCCTGCATGTTCTTCACATGTACCCCAGAACCTAAAGTGCAATAAAATTTTTTTAAAGATGTTCATAACAAATAGTTATAAGAAAAAAATATGTTTGTAAAAGGCATTACTAGACAGAAATTACCTGGTTATAGAAACTTGTAATGCATGTCATCAGTGTTAACATATCCCTTATCAAAAATGACTCGAAAAAGAACTGTTAGCAGCAACCGTGTCCATAGTTGCAGGTACTTTTAGAGCAGTGTATGGCCAACTAGAAAGCTGTGCTTTTGTCTCTCATTTGTAACAAATTTAAACACTCAAATCCAATATTGAGCTCCAAAACTTACTGACAAAACATGTGAGATGCTTGACTTGTTTTTATTACAAAACATGGCTAATATATAGTGCGTAAAATTTTTCATAAAATTATTAAATTATTTATTTAAAAGGTTTCATGCAAATTAAAAATCTTAACAAACATAGGCATAATTATACACTAAATTTTATCATACATACCCATCACAAGGATTTAGCAATTGTCATATTTTTGTCTTTCATTTTTAACTATCAACTTCAATTATTCTGATAGTATTTTAAAGTAAGTATTTCATATTGTCAGTTTATAGAAATTTGAGTACCTATATTTAAGAAATAAAGAAAAAAATAAAAATATCACATAAAATTTAATTAAATATAAATAATTTCTAATAGTGTATTAAACAGTTTATGATTTTTTATATGCAAAACACTAGAATTTAGCAAGCATGTAGACTTTATGAGAAATAACAATTTAAGTATAATATTTATCAGGAGACTCAAATGAATATATCTTTAGGTAACAGAGCTTAAAAATACTGTATTTGTAATAACACATTTTGAAGATGGCTGATACCCTTATTACTAGACATGGGGAATGTGTTGTAAATAATTAGTTTAAAAGTCCAAAGAAAAGAGATTTTCAAACAAAAAGCCTATAGAAAACCAATAATTTTGTTTTTTCCAAACTCAGGACATGAGGCCAGCCTTTAAAGTACTGATTTTAAAAAGTCCTCAAGCCCCTAAGCTGATGAGAAAGTCACTAGCAGGTCTCATTTTTCAGTTCTGTTCACCAGGCTGCATGCCTAGCAAAATGTCCCCTCTCGTGTCAGGATTTTTCTGTGAGTGCAGAATGACCACTGTCCCTGAGTATGCAGCCCTGAAGTGGTTCCCAAAATGACAATCAGGTGCAGAGCTGTTCACTGTGATCTTTCCAGAATCTAATAATCTGTGGACAACAATTCTCCCCTTGTAAAATTAAGAAAACATCAGAATATTTGCCTAATTTTTGAGAACATCATACTGTGAGCCATAAGAAAAAAGGATCAAGAATTTAAAAGGTGAGGCTTTATCTAGGTCCTAGGGCACAGAGGTATACTTAGAATAGTTTCACACACAATTTTACATGTGGTCTTCCTGTGTGCAAGAAAAGAATGTATGGGTCAATAGTAGAGATGTCTGTAGGACCACACTAGGGTTCTCACTAAAATTGTTTTCTGAAAATGAGTGAGGGCCTGGGAGAACCTGATTCAATCAGAACCTGAGACACTGTTGCTTTCTTCAAATCTTTTCCTCCACACTCCACATGGGTATCTGCCCTTCTCACCATTCACCATCAGATGAGATTAAATTGGCTGGAAGAAAAACACTCTTCCAGGATGTATCACTGCCTTCTCTAAACTCTTATTACTCCTGAAGTAATTTCCTAAAATTCTTCACAACGTCTCCTCCTAGATTATCAAAAAAAACCTTTACATAATTTTCCATTAAATCAATACCACTTCCCCTCCTTCTTCAGGTAGTAACAGGCTACCAACTATCAAACACACTAAACATAGTATACTTTCGCAAAGAGAATCTCAGCAATTAGCCCCATGTCTACTCTTTGTAAAATAAGGTTAGCAATAGTCAAGCAAAACGTTGTGGTAAGACTTAAATACATTAAAAATATAAAACATCTGTTCCAGTACCTCTACAAGATAAATTTTTAATCTTTTGTTTATTTCCAACAGGTTTTCCAATGAAAGAAATGAGCTCAGAAAGACACACATAATATTATTTTTTGGCTGTATAACAAACTACTACAAACTTGGCAGCCTGAACAACACATCCATTTATTATCTCAGTCTCTGTGGATCAGGAGTTCTATAACAGTTTAGTTTCATTCTCTGCTAAGATTCTCACAAGTCTGTAATAAAGATGTCAACAAAAGGTTTTGTCATCTGTAAACTTCCAAGGGGAAGAATCTGCTTTCAAGCTCCCTTAGGTTTTTGGCAGAATTCATTTGCTTGTGGTTGCATGACTGAATGTTGACCTTCACCCTGGCTATCCATTGAAGGTCAACTGCTGTTTCTTGATGTGACTCCTCCATAGGCCAGCAAAAGAATCTCTCTTTGTTCAGTCAGTTAAGATGGCCTCTTATATAATAAAATGTAATGACAGGGGTGTCTCCCTGTCATGACCACCATATTGAATTGTCTAGAAGAAGTCATAGGTCTCACAGCACTTAAGAAGAAAGAATAATTCAGAGTGTAACATCAGAAAAAAGTTTACATTTACTTAATGTACAAAATCATAATATGTCATAAAAATAACATCTCACTTTAGTGACTAATGTTCTATTTAAAAAATTGTATCTGTGGCCATGTGTGATGGCTCATGCCTATATTCTAAGCACATTGAGAGACTGAGATGAAAGGATTGCTTCATCACAAGAGTTTAAGACTGGTCTGGGCAACATAACAGGATCCTGTCTTTATGAAAAACATTTTTTTAAAAACTTGAAAATGGTATCTAAGATGTCTCTTAGTGAAGAAAGTAGACTCTTTCTTGACAGTGAGATTGTCAATATCAGCTTTGTTAACTTAAAAAAATACAAGATATAAAGTTAGAAGAGAATGAGCATTTATTTCTTGTTGAGTGTTACAATCTGCAACTTGCCCATTCCACAGTCTGGGAAGCGTGTTTTCAGCCGAGAGCATGGAGACAAACACTTTGGAAAGGAGGAGCAATTGGGCTAGGAACTTTATGCTGAACAGGTTAGCTAAACATACATATTTCACAAGTTACAAGAGGACCAATGAATATTCATGACAGTGGCTCTGCCACATGTGTATTGATCAAACACTCATGTAACATATGACCCATGTTCACTTTAAAGTGAAGATGTAACATTTAAATGTATTACCTTACAATTAGGTCCTACACATCAAAAGGTCTTTTCAGAACACGAAGACATCTGAGTGTGCAATCTCTGTAAACCCGTTGTGGAGGAAAAGTTAAATATAAAATTTGAACTCAATTGAACATGGACACAAACAACAGTCACAAATCCCAGAGCAGGTTGCGTGAGCCCCTTGAGGCATTCATTGAGCAGTTTTGGAGAAATCTCTATTTCAATCTATTCCTATACTTTAATTGTTGGAAAACAACAGAAAATCACAAAATCTAAGTTGACCTTTTTGTGTTTCTTGAGCCCAGTCACAAAGGGCCCTCGTGGGGCCTCATATCAAACAACTCATTACAAAAAGAGCTAGGATCCAAGACTGCACTGAAGCTTCATGAGACCTCTCCTTGTCTGTGCACAGACAGGTGTCTGACTCTGGAGCTCAGGCTTCCCGATCTGGTGGTGAATCCTCCATAGTCTGGTGAGTGGAAATATATGTATATACATCTCCCCTTCTCTCATTCCCAATGCAATTGCTTAATATATCAATTTAATTGCCGGGCGCGGTGGCTCAAGCCTGTAATCCCAGCACTTTGGGAGGCCGAGGCGGGTGGATCACGAGGTCAAGAGATCGAGACCATCCTGGTCAACACGGTGAAACCCCGTCTCTACTAAAAATACAAAAAATTAGCTGGGCATGGTGGCATGTGCCTGTAATCCCAGCTACTCAGGAGGCTGAGGCAGGAGAATTGCCTGAACCCAGGAGGCGGAGGCTGCAGTGAGCCGAGATCGCGCCATTGCACTCCAGCCTGGGTAACAAGAGCGAAACTCCGTCTCAAAAAAAAAAAAAAATATATATATATATATATATATATCAATTTGATTATGATATTATTTGCTTATTATATCATTTGCTTATTATATCTGCTTTGCCACTTACATGGGATAAAGGTTGTTTACCATTGAAGGTATTGTGTGTGTATTTTCTTCTCCTCTCACACTTCTCCCACACAGAACACCATCCAGGACCAGGTTAGTCGTCTTATCAGGAGAAAGTTACAGAAATCTCCAATTAAAGCTGTATTTATGGCTGGTGAAATAGGGGCTCGGCAAGTCAGTCAGCATCTGCTGGAGATGTGAATTGCTTTAATATTGCTTATTTCAAGGTTACTGCTTGTTTAGTTGCTAGAGAAAAGAAAAATCTTCTGGAAATTACATCATTTATCATTTAAGTGTCAGGCTGTATGACTTAACCCTTGCCTGGCATGACCTTAGGTCCTCTCCAAAATTACAAAATTTCTTTCCTTATTGCCACAAATAGCATGTTCTGTCAGTCTTGTGATCTCCATTTTACATTATTCCTAGTTAGTTGTTGTGTCTAAACCATAAAAGAGAGGGTGTATATTGAGAAATGTCTTACCTCTCATCCCATTATGGCTGAAAACTAAGTTTTTAAGTTTTCCTTTGGTTTCCTATGACCACAAATATGGGGGTCCATTCAGTCAGTGAGGAATTAGAATCTTATTTTAATTGTACAGTTTTTTTGATATTTCAGCCCAGACAGTTCTTGTTTGACAGGAAGCAGTTTTTTTTTTCTCTTTAGTAGAGTCTTTACTAACAGTTGCCAGTAGAAATAATTAGTTATCTACTAAAATGACCAGAAAGCCAGACAGGTTTTGAAACGTTGGCAAATGTTTCAGGGAGAAATCAATGTCCGCCTAGCGAAGCCCTGCTGTATTCCTGTGTGCAGACACACACACGGCCAGGCAGCTCTATGCATGGAAGTCTGGGACTGTAAACATGACGATAGAGCCCTTTACATCCTGTCTCATAAGTTACAATTCAGAGTTAGCAGATTTTCTACGACTTAAAAATTGTCATTTCTTCTTTGTTGAGAGTCACTTTTACATTTTTCCCTTTGCATTTTTTAGTATTGATACATAATAATTGTATATATATTTGGGGTCCATGAGTGATATTTTGATACGTGCATCCAATGTACAATGATTGAATCAGGATATTTAGAATATCCATCACCTCAAACATGGATATTATTTTCTTTGTGTTGGAAAAAATTTCTTTGCGTTGGAAGAATTTAAAGCCTTCTCTTCTAGCCATTATAAAACATATTTTAAATTAGTGTTAACTAGAGTTTTCCTACTATGCTCTCAAACACTAGAAATTATTCTTCCTATGATAAGAAGTTCAGGCCTTCTCCCATGGGCAGTAGAACACCACATGATTGAGTGGCCATCTGAGAAATTCTCTGGAGGACTTTGGAACAGTCCTGGCTGGGGCAGGTGGCTGTTGCAACAAACAGTGGGGAAGCCCCCGTTTCTGATACACCCTGAGCCAGTTGTCATTACATGGCTGAAAGCCTCCAAACCTGAGGGCCTCATTAGACACTGTCAGTCCCCACTCACATGCATCCTGCTCTGTGCTCAGTGTCCTCCACATTGAGGCTGACCCAGTTTCACCCTAGGGCTGTGAGGTGGGGCAATCAGTTTCCATTTGTTTTATAAGGCTCAGCGGAGCTTTGGACTTAGTGCGAGCAGAGGGGGCCCGAAAGCTGACACTGGGATTCCAGCATCACCACTGACCAGTCCTGCAAGTGGCAAGAGTTGCCTCTCCTCCCCTGGATTTGGTTTTGTCCTCTGTGAAATGGGGTGCTAACTGATTACTCACATATCAGGGATACATGGGTACTGTCGATGAACTGAGTGCTCAGCACAGTGCTTGGACCCCAGAGTGCAGATGCGGTAGGAAGATGCGTCCTAAATCTGAGGGAAGCCCCAACATAATTTAGCCCTTCCATCTAGCAGCCGGGCCCCAGTGCAGAGCCCTGTGTCGGTGACAGAGCAAACTGAGACCAGCTCAAGCACAGCCTCTTTCACAGACACAGGGCTCCGCTAAGGCACTTGGGGTTCTGGTTTAATTACTGCTGCTTTAGTGTAAAGAATATTGTGGGACATTTCCTGAGATCACTGAAAGTCAGAAGAAAAGACAGGCCTTCTCCATCTCCCTGATAGTTATTTCCCAGAACCTATTTTTCCAGAGAGGAGGGAAAATATTTATTTTTTGTAAATAGTAAATGCTAGAGTTAAATATTATATTAAAATCTCATTCTACTACAAACTCAGAGTTGTGGTTCTTTTTATACTTTTTATTTTACTTGTGTAAGCTGAAATAAGATACTGACTTTAACATTTCTCCTTGAACTACAAAATTCTAAAGAGTAACAGCATGATGCATGAGGAAGAAGAGAAAAACAGCCATACTTTCTGGCTGCTGGATAAGACACCCAGGTCCATCTTTCTCAGAGCACATGTTTATTTTAGTATTAACACAAGGAGAGAGTGAAGATAGCCACTTCAAACTTCTGGAATTAAGAATCTGAAGGTATTTTTATGGAATATAGCAACAGCCTTAGAAATATAGATTTCTTTAAAAACAATAGTTGCAGAGATCATTTCCTGACCCAGGAGGGTGAATATCTTTCTATGATTTCAGAAAAAAAAAATCAACTTCTGTTTCACTTGCTGAGGTTTCTTTAAAACAACTATGAGGACATTGTAGTTTTCTCTTCCAACTCTGGAATTGCATCAGGTCCATGTGGGGAAAAAAAAGTATACAATAATCAAAATGACAAATGTGAAAAGGACAAGGCCAGGGAAAGCGTATTGACAATGAATGCAGGGAGGGAAAGAAGCTGCATTCTCAGTCTTCTAGGAGCCTGTGACTGAGCCTTTACCTTAGGTGTGCATCCTCCCAGAGATTTTGTCTCTTACCTTAGAATTTCCTTTCTTTTTTTAAGCTTGTTTCTTATCTAGAAAAAAAGAATTGTAATGCCACTTTATGGCTACATCTGGGCTTTACTCTGTAAATATTTTTGTTATCTATGAAGTAGAATTTCCATCATTAGTGCAATTTTTTGTCCAATTTCTTTTCTTTTCTTTTCTCTTCTTTTGTTTGAGGCAGAGTCTTGCTGTGTTACCCAGGCTGGAGTGCATTGGTGCAAGGTCAGCTCACTGCAATCTCTACCTCCTGGGTTCAAGTGATTCTCCTGTCTCAGCCTCCAAAGTAGCTGAGATTACAGGCACTCACCATCTTGCCCAGCTAATTTTTTTACTTTTAGTATGTTTAGTAAATTTTGTATTTGTACTTTCACTAAGTTGATCAGGCTGGTCTTGAACTGACCTCCAGTAATCTGCTCACCTCAGCCTCCCAAAGTGCTGGGATTAAAGGTGTGAGCCATTCTTTTTGAGAAATAAGTTACCTGAAAGTCCTCAAGCCTTTTTGTCAGGCAAGTATTGGCCTTTTCTTCCTGGCTAGGGTCTGATAAATCACAGGTGAGCGCTATTTTTCTTTGTTCCTTGCCAGTGAAAATGCTTGCACAGTTCATTTCTGATGAAAAGAAATCCAAAATAGAGATAGTTATATGAGAAGTCTCTAAAGACAAACTGGGAGGACATGAAGAGTTGAATTAATACTCATCCACACTCAGGCAGAATTTGACTTGTTTGAACTGGGAAAATTCCAGATGTCCTGAAAAAGCGGCTGCATTTGACTTAAATTGTTTATATCAGGCCCGATCAAAAAACCACCTAAAGAGACAGCGGTGCTAAATTAAGCTGATGATTGCCTAGATACATTCTAAGCTGTCAATCAACCATTGTCCATCATAGACTGCACTGAAATCTTTCACTTGTGTAAACTTGAAGTAAAACTTTACAAGCCCCTCTCTGACCTCACCTGACTGGAACATGATACAACTTCTCGCTAGATTTGTGTCTCCCAGATTGCAATTTCTAAAAAACCTTGATTAAAATACTTTTTATTTTGTTTATTTCCCATAGGATATGTGTTAGTCTTATGATTTAAAAATTCACCATGGAATATTATGCAGCCATAAAAAACGATGAGTTCATGTCCTTTGTAGGGACATGGATGAAGCTGGAAACCATCATTCTCAGCAAACTGACACAAGAACAGAAAATCAAACACCACATGTTCTTACTCATAGGCGGGTGTTGAACAGTGAGAACACATGGACACAGGGAGGGGAGCATCACACACTGGGGTCTGTTGGGGAGAAATAGGGGAGGGCCAGCAGGGGTTGGGGAGAGATAGCATGGGGAGAAATGCCAGATATAGGTGAAGGGGAGGTAGGCAGCAAATCACACTGCCATGTGTGTACCTATGCAACAATCTTGCATGTTCTTCACATGTACCCCAAAACCTAAAATGCAAAAAAAAAAAAAAAGAAGAAAAGGCTCTGCTGAAAATGAGCTCAAAATCCAAAATTACAAACCATACTCACAGCAACACAACAGTGTACAGAATAAACAGGCTATAATAGAACTTGTAATAAATAACAGCCTTAAAAGACTCAAATGATAATCTTCAAATGATTACATATCTATAAAAGAAGAACTCAAGTCATAAGGAAAGAACAGAGAACTATGAAAAATGAATTGGCAAATGAACTTCTAGAAGTCAAAAGATTCTGATTAGTCATTACAACTAAAATTTTACTGACAAAGTAATAAATTGAACATAACTGAAAAGTTAATTGAAAAAGGGAGATGAGATGATTAACAGAGGAGGAAAATGTCAAATAGAACTTATAAGAAAGAGAGAAGCAAATAATATGCCAAGAGAGAATAGATGAGACACTATAAGAATTAATGAAAGATATGAATTCTGAGTTGAAGAATAATGAGCTCTGAAAATGATACACTTTTAAAATCTTATCCCTAGACACATACAATAAAATCCTAGAACATCAAAGCCAAAAAGAAACACCATACAAGGAATCTGAGAAAAAAAATAGATTATCTTCAAGAACAATATTTAAACTGACAGTAGACTCTTACCAGTGACAACAAAAGCCAGAACACAGTAGATTAATATCTTTGAAGGACTAAGAGAGAATAAATAATTGTCCTAATATTTTCTATGTTGCTGATACTTGACCCAAGGAGCACGTGGAAATAGTCATATTCAAACAAAGTGTGAGGAAGTGAAGACTCATATCATAACAGAAACATCTACTAAAGAAAATAATGCATTTTAAAAAACTGCACCCTAAACACAAGAATGGGATAAAGAAAACAGGGGTAGGAAAGGAAGATGGTAACTATATTGAATGAGAAAATAAAATTAATTACAACAATAATGACTTGTGGAGAGTTTAAAACACATAGAAGTAAAGTAGTATAAAAGAGAAACATGGGCCAGACATGGTGGCTTATGCCTGAAATCCCAGCACTTTGAGAGGGTGAGGTGGAAGAATCACTTGAGACCAGGAGTTCAAGACCAGCCTGGGCAACATAGGAAAATACTTATCTCTACAAAAAATGAAGATAAAAAAAATTAGGCCAGCTGCAGTGTCTCACACCTGTAATCCCAGCACTTTGTGAGGCCACATGAGCCCAGGAGTTTGAGACCAGCATAGGTAACGTGAAACCTCATCTCTACAAAAACTACAAAAATTAGCTGAGCATGGTGGCACATGCCTGTAGTCCCAGCTACTCAGGAGGCTGAGGTGAGAAGATCATTTGAGCCAGGAAGGTGGAGGTTGCAATGAGCTGTGATCATACCACTGCACTCCAGCCTGAGTGATAGAGTAAGACCCTGTCTCTAAATAAATAAATTAGCCAAGCATGGTGGCATGCATGTGTAGTTCTAGCTACTCAGGAGGCTGAGGTGAAAGGATCACTTGAGCTAAGGACTCCAAAGCTATATATATTTTGTACTCCAGCCTGGGTGATGGAGCGAGACCCTGCCTCTTTAAAAAAAATGGTTATGGAAAAGGCAAAATCTGTATAGTGGTATTAAAGTGTTCCAAAATCCCTAAAAAGAAAAAAATTCTTTTCTCAAAAAAGCAGAGTCCATTCTCTTCTCTGGAAAGCATGGCAGACGCAAGACCTTGCAAAAGAGATAACTAAAAATATATACATACATATAAATAGCAAGAATTTAAAACTCAAAATATTAAATATGTTACAAAAGTATATAAGCAATGGAATAAATAGGATGAATAGCAACATGGATAAAATCAACTGTGAGTTGAAAGCCTCAACATTCAAGAGAAGGTATTGAGAATGCTTTAGAAAAAACTAAAGAGATAAATAGTTTTAAAAATTTAGACCTGGGCTCAGTGGCTGTCACTCATAATACCAGCTACTTGGGAGGCTGAAGCCAGAGGATCAATTGAGGCCAGAAGCTTGTGAGCAGCCTGAGACCAGCCTGAGCAAGACACCTGTCAATAAATAATTTTTTTAGATTATTTTGGCATTGGGGCATGTACCTGTAGTCTCAACTACTTTGAAGACTGAGGCAGGAGAATCACATGAGCTCAAGGAACTTGAGATTACAGTGAGCTATAATTGTGCCACTGTACTCCAGCCTGGAGTGATACAAAATCTAGTCATATTAAAATAATGTATAATTATCAAAGGCAAAAATAAAGTTGTACAACTTAAAAAGAATAGAACAATTGGAGGGAAAGGGGATGAAAGAATAATTTCCTTTTTATTTTCTTAATTTGTCATTACTTAGACTTTTTCACTAAACTAAAACTTTCTTATACTTTGCTGGCCAGTTAACCCCAGGGAATTTTTAATTACTTGGCTTAAAAATAGATATTCACATAAGCTTTCCGTTTTTTTTGTTTGTTTGTTTGTTTTTTGCAAATTACAAGAGCTGAATTTCAAATAAATATTTAACCTCTAAATTTTCTAAATTACAATATTTAATAAAATAAAAATTATAAAAAATACTTTGTAAAACATTTAGTATGTAACTGCTGGTTTTAAAATACAATTATGGCAGAGACTCACCCTGCTGTTCACCATCTCTCCATTATATGAGTGCTCCTTGTGGTGCTTAAACCTCAGCAAGAAAGAATATAAATGTCTTAACATTGCTTTAAAAGACAATGTACATAAAATGTAGAGATATGTGACCAGCTCGGAAAAACCGTGCAGGCTTTCCACAGCAGACAGAATGGAGCCTGGATACCAGGGTCACAGCTCATGAGAACATAGTGCTTGACTGTCAGGAAACAAGCAACAATTAATGCAGAGGAGGTGACAGGCCACCAACTGAGATGAGAAAAAAGAGCTGGTAGATTAATTTCCAGATTATACCAGAGAACATACAATAAACAGATCCCACGGCTTTATACATCAAAAACAATGACAAACAGTTAGGATTGCATTAAACTAAATTAGGAGCAGGTAAAGTCTGGCTTATAATCTTGAAACTGTAGTCCCTCTCCACAATTTTATCCCATGACCTAGTAATTATTTTCTCCCTTCTGCATGGTTTGGGCACTGGTCAGCTTCTGGCCACAAGGAGCTTCTTTTTCTAATAAGAGTACTTACATCATCTCTTAAAACACTTCCTTTCCTTGTGAACAGTGCCCCAAAGAAAAAATATTTAAAACTTTTCTGATGTTTTTCTTCTACAGGGTTAATGGGCTCAGAGTGATGATAAGAAAAGCCAGCGAGTGTGTGGAGCCAGATAGTGCATATAATGAAGACTTTTGTTCAGACAAGTCTAACACCACTGGCACCTGAACACTCTTCTCTGAGACCTGAGGATAAACACACTCAACTTGAAGCTACCACTTCAGCTGATACCCACACACGTGCACTACCTGTGGTCCTGAAGACTGGCCTGCCCAGCCCATCACAGACACCACTGACACCAGCATGGAATGCTTGGGAACCAAAGGTTTCTCTTGTCATTGCTACTGTCATAACCACTGCCCAGGGGCTCAATAAGCTGTTCACCCACCTTGCTCACTGCTGGTGCCTGAACAAGTCACATGAAGGTCAAATAATTAATCTGCCTGGACCTGCTAACACTGCTGCCAGCCCCAAAACAGGCATGCTAAGCCCACCACTGCCATCGCTGGGGCCCAATGACTGGAACTCTGGTGTCCCTAACCCCAGCAAAAATTTACCACGGCCTCCACTAACAATACCCAAAGCCACTGAGGAACTTACAGACACCACTGAAACCCTTTCAGCCAAATAATTTATATAAAAACAGGCCAGATGTAGTGGCTCATGCCTGTAATCCCAGCACATTTGAAGGCCAATGTGAGTGGCTTGCTTGACTTTAGGAGTTCAAGTCTAGCCTGGGGAAAATGGTGAAACCCTGCCTCTACTAGAAACACACAAATTAACCAGCCATGGTGGTGAATGCCTGTAATCCCCGATACCTGGGAGGCTGAAGCATAAGAGTTGCTTGAACCCAGAGGTGGAGGTTACAGTGAGCTGAGATAGCACCAGTGTACTCCAGCCTGGGAGACACAGTGAGACTGACTAAAGATAGATGATACATAGATAGATAGATAGATAGATAGATAGATAGATAGATAGGTAATTGGAATTTTTGGTGTTCCAAAAGACACAAAGAAAACAATTGATGAAGTTTTTATCACAGGACAGGAAGAAGATGATGGAATCCTATGACAGGATAGGAGCAAGATTATGGCATAGAAAACCATCAATTTTCCTCCCAAAAAAGACCCACAAGTTAACAACAGTCTACAAATAAAAAACACCTTTATAATAACCAAAAATCAGAATACCAACTCAGCCACAGCATGATAGGCTAACAGTCAGAGTCATGAGGGCCCCATTTCAGGCCCTAGCTCCCAGATAAAATCTCTAGACACATACTGGGCCAGAAGCAAATCCATTGCCTTAAAGAAAAAAATCCAGTCCTGGTAGCATCTATCGCCTGCTAACTGAAGAACCCTTGAGACCAGAATAACCAGCAGTGTTGCCCAGGTACAACATTGAGCTCCTTCAGGGAGGCTTTGAGACTTGGTGGCTTTAGGTGGTGCATCAAAAAGGCTCTTGAAGTCCATAATTCCAGGACTAGACACTTGGATGGCATTTGTGTATTTGCCATAAGCCAGAGGGGGGTTCATTGCCATGAAAGGTGAGTCCCAGGCCAGGCAGCATTTGCCAAGAGCTGATTTAAAAGACCATGGGTTTTAAGGGAACATCAACAGTAGTCTGTCAAAGCTCATCATGGCCAGGGATGGTGGTGGCTATGGGGTCAGGCTCCACTGACTTTGGAAAGGGGAGGGAAGAGTGAAAAGATCTGTATCTTGCAATTTGAGTGTCATTTCAGCTGCAGTACAATAGAACACCAGGTAGTCTTCAACTCTGGAACCTGACTTCTTGATGGCACTTCAGGATGTGCCCAGATCCTAGGGGACCTCATTGATCTGAAGGGAAAATCACAGGCCTGGCTGTTTTTGCCACCTGCTAATTGTAAAGCCCCAAGGCTTTGAACGAACATAGGCAGTAGCCAAAGAGTGGTTAACACAGGTTTGGGGCAAGACCCAGTGCTGTGCTGGCTTCAGGTCTGATCCAGTGCAGTTATAGTGGTGATGGACACAGAAGTGCTTTTGTCACTGCACCCCCAGCTCTGGGTGGCTCAGAACAGAGAGAGGGAATTTGTATGTATGGAAAAAACTAAGTGAAGACTACAAGAGCCTGTGAGGGTAATACATAAACATCTCCCAGATAATAATAAGACCATCAAGTCAAGGCCTCACCATGCTGAAAGAACCACATAATTACTGCACTTTGGGTGCTCCCTAAAGCAGATTTGATTTAGTCCACAACACCCAAGTCTTGTCAAATATCTGTAAAGCCTTCCTTAGAGGGTCAACTACAAATAAGCACAGACAGTAAAGACTACAATAAGTGCCTAACTCTTCAATTCCCAGACACCAAAGAACATTTACTAGCACAAATACAATTCAGGAAAACATTACGTCACCAAATCAACTAAATAAGGCACCAAAGTCCAATCCTGGAGAAACAGAGATACATGAATTTTAATACAGAAAATTCAAAATAGTTGTGGTGATAAAACTCAAATTCAAGATAACACAGAGATGGAATTTGTAATTCTGTCAGATAAATTTAACAAACAGATTGAAATAATTAAGAAGAATCAAACAGAAATCCTGGAGCTAAGAAATTTAATTGACACTAAAGAGTGCATCAGAGTTCTTTAATAGAATAATTGATCAAACAGAAAAAGAACCTGTGACCTTCAGACAGGCTGCTTGAAAATACACAGTCAGAGAACACACACACACACACAAATAAAAAACAACAAAGCATGCCTACATAATCTATAAATATTCTCAAAAGGACGATCTAAGAGTTTTTTGCCTTAAAAAGAAAGTAGAGAAAATGATAGTGGTAGAAACTTTATTCAAATGGGTAATAACAGAGAGCTTGACAAAACTAGAAAAAAATAAATATCCAAGTCCAAGAAAGTTAGAGAACAGATTATAGAAAATTTAACTCAAAGACTAACTCAAGGCATTGAATTATCAAACTCCAAAACATGAAAGATAAAGAAAAGATTCTAAAAGCAGTAAGAGAAAAGAAACAACATATAAAGATGCTCCAGTATTTTTGGCAGCAGAAATTTCAGTGGAAATATTAAAGGACAGGAGATAATGAAATTGTATATTTAAAGTGCTAAAGAAAAAAAAGTTTTACCCTAGAATAGTATAACAGTGAAAATATTTTTCAAACATGAAGGAGAAATAAAGACTTTTCCAGAAAAACAAAAACTGAGGGATTTCATCAATACCAGACCTGTCACACAACAAATGTTGTTTTTCAATCAGAAACAAAATGACATTAATGAGCAACATAATCACCTGAAAGTATAAAACTCACTGTCACTAGTAAGTACACAAAACACACAGAATTTTATAGTGCTGTATAAACTACTCTTATCATAAGTAGATGAAGTAAACAATGAGTAAATCAAAAATAATAACTACAACTTTTCAAACATAGTAAGCACAATAAGATATAAATAGAAACAACAAAATGTCAAAAAGTGGGGAAATTACAGTTTTTAAGTTAGAGTTTTTAATTAACAGTTTTCTTCTTATTTGTTTGTTCATGCACATAGTATTAAGTTGTTACCAGGTTAAAAACTAGGTTATAAAATAGTATTCCTAAGTCTCATGGCAACCTCATATCAGAAAATCTACAATGGACACACAAAAGATAAAAAGCTAAAAACTAAATTATATCACTGGAGAAAATCACCTTCACTAGTAGAAGACAAGAAGAAACCAAAAACCAGAAAACAAATAACAACATGGCAAGAGTAAGTCCTTACTTATTAATAATAACATTATATGTAAATGAACTAAACCCTCCAATCGAAAGACAGAATAAATTGAATGGATACAAAAACAAGACTCATTTATCTGTTGCCTACAAGAAACACACTTTATCTGTAAAGACACACATAGGCTAAAAATAAAAATAGAGAACAAGATACTTCATGCCAATGGAAACTAAAGAGCAGAAGTCACTATACTTATACAAACAAAATAGATTTCAACATTAAAAAGTCACTGTAAATGATAAAGGGGACTTCTGCAAAGACGGCTGAATAGGAACAGCTCCGGAGTGCAGTTCCAAGTGAGAGCAATGCAGAAAGTGAATGATCTCCTAATTTCCAACCAAAGTACAAGGTTCATCTCAATGGGACTGGTTGGAAAGTTCGTATAGCCCAAGGAAGACAAACCAAAGCAGGATGGGGAGCTGCCTCACCCAGGAAGTGCAATGGGCTGAGAGGATCCCCCTCCTACCCAATGGAGGCCATCAGAGACTTTTCTGGCCACTCTGGCACTCCAGTTCAGATAATACACTTCTTCCATGGTCTTTACAGTCTACACACCAGGAGATTCCTGCTGGGCCTACAAGGGCTGCGAGTTTCGAGCACAACTCTGGGTGGCCATTTCATCCAGTGCGTTGAGTTTCCCTTACATATCTGGGAGGCTGTTTTAACTGGCATCTGAAATGCCTGTGAGTCAGAGCCTCTCATTCCCCTGAAAAAAGAAAGGGCTGAAGACAGGGAGCCAAGGGATCTGGCTCTGTGGGTCCCACCCCACAAAGACCAGCAAACTGAAACCCACTTGACTGAGAGTTTCACAGCCAGCACAACAGTGTGAGCTCCACCCAGGGTGGTGGAGCTCAGTGAGGGAAAGGGCATCCATGATCACTGAGGCAGTCCAGCCATTACCAAGGCAGTTTGCCATTACCAAGGAAGTCCCCCACTACCAAGGCAGTTCTAACTTTGCCTGTGTAAACAAAATTGCAAGGCAGTTTACACAGCAGCTGGGTGGAACCCACAGAAGCTCAGCAATGCCTCTGCTGGCAGACTGTGACTAGATTCCTTCCTTGCTGGGCAGAGGATCTCTGAAAAAAGGCAGCAGCACCAGGGACTTATAAATAAAGCCCTATCTTCCTGAGACAGAGCACCTGGGAAAAGCAGTAGTTGTGAGTTCTGCTACAGCACACTTAAACATCCCTGCCCAGCATCTCTGAAGGGAACAGTGGAGCTCCCAGCACAGCATCTGAGCTGTGAAAAGAGACACACTGACTCTTCAAGCAGCTCCCCAAACCCCATATATCAAAAGAAACACCTCATACAAGAGAGCTCTGGCTGACACTTGGTGGGTATCCTTCTGGGATGAAGATACCAGAGGAGGGAACAAGCAGCAATCCTTCCTGTTCTGCAGACACCCCCCCATGTGATTCCCAGGTAAGCAGGGTCTAGAGTGGACCTCCAGTAGTCCTGCAGGAGAGAGACCTGAGTGTTAGAAAGAAAATTAGAGGGAGGATCAAAGATGGCCGTTTAGGAACAGCTCAGGATTGCAGCTCCCAGTGAAAGCACAGAGGATGAGTGGACGCCGCACTTTTATTGCCCACAGACTAGGAAATTCCCAGGCAGAGAAGCTCCACAGGTCACCAGCGTGGCTGTTTCAGCCAGTGCGGCTGTGCCGGCCTGCGCGGCTGCTTTGTCGGTGCCCTGGAGCAACGGTTCTCCATACAAAATACACCGGTCAGGTTGCACTTTTGGCTGGCGATTGGAGCCACGGGAAGTCGCCCATTCGTCTGTTTAAAAAGGGGACTGAGCAGGGAGCCAGGACAGTAGATTCCAGGGCAAAAAAAAAAAGCGCCACGAACCTCAGTGCCGCTGTTTAAGCCAGCGCAGTGAGTGGCCGCAGGGGAAAACAAACAGACCCCGGCGCATCTTCAACAGGTGGCTGGAACACCAACTTAAAAAAGGCTCTGAGGCAGGGAGCCAGGCGATCAGGCTCGGCTGGTCCCACCTCCACAAAACAACAGCAACCAGAAACTCTGGATTGAGACTTTCACAGAAAGCACAGCTGAACCCGGGACGGTCCAGCTCTGTGAGGGAGGGGCGTCCGCCATTACCGAGGCAGCCCGCCACAACGGAGGTAGTCAGGCAATGCTGAGGCAGCCCGCCGTTGCCAAGGCAAGCCGCCATTGCTGAGGCAGCCCTCCGTTGCCATGGCAACCCGCCACAGCAGAGAGACTCCACCTCAACAGAGGCACGCCACCATCACCAAAGCAGTTCTAACTAAACCCATATAAACAGGACTGCAGGGAAGTTCACTCAGCAGCTGGGCAGAGCCCACAGCAGCTCAGCAAAGCCTCTACAGGCCGACAGAGACTAGGCTGCCTCCTTGCTGGGCAGGGCATCCCTGAAGGAAGAAAAAAAGAAGGCAGGAGCATAATGGAAACTCATAAATAAAGCCCTAAATCCCAGGGACAGAGCACCTGGGAACAAAAAGCAGTTTATGAGTTCTGCTGCAGCAGACCTAAAAGTACCTGCCCAGCAGCTCTGAATGAACAACAGAGCTCACAGCTCACCATTTGAGCTCCTATAAAGAAGAGACCGTCTCCTCAAGCAGCTCCCTGACCCCTATATATCCAAAGAGCCACCTCATAAAGGAGAGATCAGATTGACACTAGGCGGGTATCCTTCTGGGACAAAGATAGCAGAAGAAGAAAACTGGTAACAACCCTTACTGTTCAGCAGCTGCCGCAGGTGAACCCCAGGCAAGCAGGGCCTGGAGTGAACCTCAGCAGACCTACAGCAGAGGGGCCAGGTTGTCAGAAGGAAAACCAAGAAACAGAAATAACCTCATCATCAACAAACAGAACGTCAATGTGAAAGATTTGAGACCCAATCTGAAAGCCAGCAACTACAAAGTCGACAGGTGGATAAATCCTTAAAGATAGGAAGAAACCAGTGCAAAAAGGATGAAAACACCCGAAACCAGAACACCTCTACTCCTACAAGGGATCACAACTCACCAGCAAGGGAACAAGGTTGGAGGGAGAACGAGTATGATGAAATGACAGAATCAGACTTCAGAAGGTGGGTAGTAAGAAATTTCTGTGAACTTAAAGAACATGTTCTAACCAAATGCAAAGAAACTAAGCACCTTGAAAAAAGATTTGACGAAATACTAACGAGAATGGACAAAATAGAAAGGAATATAAGTGAATTGATGGAGCTGAAAACTGCAACACGAGAACTTCGTGAAGCATGCACAAGTATCAACAGCCGAACTGACCAAGCAGAAGAAAGGATATCAGAGGTCGAAGATCAACTCAATGAAATAAAATGGGAAGGCAACACTGGAGAAAAAAGGGTAAAAAGGAATGAACAAAATCTCCAAGAAATGTGGGACTATGTGAAAAGACCTAATGTACGTTTGATAGGCGTACCTGAATGCGACGAAGAGAATGAATCCAAGCTGGAAAATACTCTTCAGGATATTATCCAGGAAAACTTCCCCAACCTAGCAAGGCAGGCAAACATTCAAGTCCAGAAATTACAGAGAACACCACAAAGATATTCGTCAAGAAGAGCAACCCCAAGGCACATAATCGTCAGATTCACCCGGGTTGAAATGAAGGAGAAAATACTAAGGGCAGCCATAGAGAAAGGTGGGGTTACCCACAAAGGGAAGCCCATCAGACTCACAGCAGACCTCTCAGCAGAAACACTACAAGCCAGAAGAGAGTGGGGGCCAATATTCAACATCCTTAGAGAAAAGAACTTTCAACCCAGAATCCTCTCTCCAGCCAAATTAAGCTTCATAAGTGAAGGAAAAGTAAAATCCTTTGGGAACATGCAAGTACTCAGAGATTTCGTCACCACCAGGCCAGATCTACAAGAGCTCCTGAAAGAGGCTCTACACATATAAAGGAACAACAAGTACCAGCTCAACTAAAGGGCAAAACACCCAGCTAGCACCAAAATGGCAGTATCAAATTCGCACATAACAATATTAACCCTAAATGTAAATGGACTAAATTCCCCAATCAAAAGACACACACTGGCAAATTGGATAAAAAGCCAAAACCCATCGGTGTGCTGTATCCAGGAAACCCATCTCACATGCAAGGATACACAAAGGCTCAAAGTAAAGGGATGGAGGAAGATTTACCAAGCAAATGGAGAGCAAAAAAAAGCAGGAGTTGCAATTCTCATCTCTGATAAATTAGACTTTGAAGCAACAAAGATCATAAGAGACAAAGAGGGACATTACATAATGGTAAAAGGATCAATGCAACAAGAAGAGCTAACGATCCTAAATATATACGCACCCAATGCAGGAGCACCCAGATACATAAGGCAAGTTCTTAATGACTTACAAAGAGACTTAGACTCCCACACAGTAATAGTGGGAGACTTTAACACCCCATTGTCAACATTAGACAGATCAACCAGACAGAAAATTAACAAGGATATCCAGGACTTGAACTGAGACATGGACCAAGCAAACCTAATAGACATTTACAGAACTCTCCACCCCAAATCCACAGAATATACATTCTTCTCAGCACCACATCACACCTACGCTAAAATTGACCACATAATTGGGAGTAAATCACTCCACAGCAAATGCAAAAAAAAGGAAATCATAACAAACAGTCTCCCAGACCACAGTGCAACGAAGTTGGAACTCAGAATTCAAAAACTAACCCAGAACCGCACAGCTTCATGGAAACTGAACAACTTGCTCTTGAATGTTGACTGGATAAACAATGAAATGAAGGCAGAAATAAAGATGTTCTTCAAAACCAACGAGAATGAAGACGCAACATACCAGAATCTCTGGGACACATTTAAAGCAGTCTCTGGAGGAAAATATATAGCAATAAGTGCCCACATGAGAAGAAAGGAGAGATCAAAAATTGACACCCTATCGTCAAAATTGAAAGAGCTAGAGGAGCAACATCAAAAGAACTCAAAGTCTAGCAGAAGACAAGAAATAGCTAAGATCAGAGCAGAACTGAAGGAGATAGAGACACAAAAAACCCTTCAAAAAATCAATAAATCCAGGAGCCGATTTTTTGAAAAGATCAACAAAATAGACCACTAGCCAGAATAATAAAAAAGAAAAGAGAGAATAACCAAATTGATACAATAAAAACCGATAAAGGGGATATCACCACAGATTCCACAGAAATTCAAACCATCATCAGAGATTATTACAAACAACTCTATGCACATAAACTAGTAAACCTGGAAGAAAGGGATAAATTCCTGGACACTTGCCTCCTCTCAAGCCTAAACCAGGAAGAAGCCGAAACCCTGAACAGACCCATAACAAGGTCTGAAGTTGAGGCAGCAATTGAGAGCTTACCACCCAAAAAAAGCCCAGGTCCAGACGGGTTCACAGCCGAATTCTACCAGACACACAAAGAGGAGCTGGTACCATTCCTTCTGAAACTATTCCAAACAATATAAAAAGAGGGAATTCTTCCCAAATCATTTTATGAGACCAACATCATCCTGATTCCAAAACCCGGCAGAGACTCAACAAGAAAAGAAAACTTCAGGCCAATATCCATGATGAACATAGATGCAAAAATCTTCAATAAAATACTGACAAGCCGATTGCAACAGCACATCAAAAAGCTTATCCACCATGATCAAGTAGGCTTCATTCCGGGGATGCAAGGCTGGTTCCACATACGCAAGTCTATAAATGTAATTCACCACACAAACAGAACCAAAGACAAAAACCACATGATTATCTCAATTGATGCAGAGAAGGCCTTTGACAAAATTCAACAGCCCTTTATGCTAAAAACCCTCAATAAGCTAGGTATTGATGGAACGTATCTCAAAGTAATAAAAGCTATATATGACAAACCAACAGCCAATATCATACTGAATGGGCAAAAACTGGAAGCATTTCCCTTGAAATGTGGCACCAGACAAGGATGCCCTCTCTCACCACTGCTATTCAATATAGTATTAGAAGTTCTAGCCAGAGCAATCAGGCAACAAAAGAAATAAAGGGCATTCAAATAGGAAAGGAGGAAGTCAAGTTGTCTCTATTTGCAGACGACATGATTGTATATCTAGAAGACCCCATCGTCTCAGCACCAAATCTCCTGAAACTGATAAGGAAGTTCAGCAAAGTCTCAGGATACAAAATCAATGTACAAAAATCACATGCATTCCTATGCACCAATAACAGACTTAACGAGAGCCAAATCAAGAACAAACTTCCATTCACAATTGCCACAAAGAGAATAAAATACCTAGGAATACAACTAACAAGGAACGTAAAGGACCTGTTCAAGGAGAACTACAAGCCACTGCTGAAGGAAATAAGAGAGGACACAAACAGATGGAGAAACATTCCATGTTCATGGTTAGGAAGAATCAATATCGTGAAAATGGCCATACTGCCCAAAGTAATTTGCAGATTCAATGCTATCCCCATGTAGCTACCAATGACCTTCTTCACAGAACTGGAAATAACCACCTTAAACTTCATACGGAACCAAAAGAGAGCCCGCATAGCCAAGTCAATTCTAAGCAAAATGAACAAAGCGGGAGGCATCACACTACCGGACTTCAATCTATACTACATGGCTACAGTAATCAAAACAGCATGGTACTGTTACCAAAACAGAGATATAGACCAATGGAACAGAACAGAGGCCTTGGAGGCAACACAACATATCTACAACCATCTGATCTTTGACAAACCAGACAAAAACAAGCAATGAGGAAAGGATTCCCTGTTCAATAAATGGTGTTGGGAAAGCCGGCTAGCCATGTGCAGAAAGCAGAAACTGGACCCCTTCCTGACACCTTACACTAAAATTAACTCCAGATGGATTAAAGACTTAAACATAAGACCTAACACCATCAAAACCCTAGAAGAAAATCTAGGCAAAACCATTCAGGACATAGGTGTAGGCAAGGACTTCATGACCAAAACACCAAAAGCATGGACAACAAAAGCCAAAATAGACAAATGGGACCTAATCAAACTCCACAGTTTCTGCACAGCAAAAGAAACAGTCATTAGAGTGAATCGGGAACCAACAGAATGGGAAAAAATTTTTGCAGTTTACCCATCTGGCAAAGGGCTGATATCCAGAATTCACAAAGAACTAAAACAGATTTACAAGAAAAAAACTAACAAGCCCATTCAAAAGTGGGCAAAGGATATGAACAGATGCTTTACAAAAGAAGACATACATGAGGCCAACAAACATATGAAAAAATGCTCATCATCACTGGTCATCAGAGAAATGCAAATCAAAACAACATTGAGATACCATCTCACGCCAGTTAGAATGGCGATCATTAAAAAATTTGGAGACAACAGATGCTGGAGAGGATGTGGAGAAATAGGAACACTTTTGCACTGTTGGTGGGAGTGTAAATTAGTTCAACCATTGTGGAAGACAGTGTGGTGATTTCTCAAGGACCTAGAAATAGAAATTCCATTTGACCCAGCAATCCTATTACTGGGTATATATCCAAAGGATTACAAATCGTTCTACTATAAGGACACGTGCACACGAATGTTCATTGCAGCACTGTTTACAATAGCAAAGACCTGAAACCAACCCAAATGCCCATCGATGATAGACTGGATAGGGAAAATGTGGCACATATACACCATGGAATATTATGCAGCCATCAAAAACGATGAGTTTGGGTCCTTTGTAGGGACATGGATGAACCTGGAAACCATCATTCTCAGCAAACTGACAGAAGAGCAGAAGATCAAACACCGCATGTTCTCACTCATAGGTGGGTGTTGAACAATGAGAAGACACAGGGAGGGGAGCACTACACACTAGGGTCAGTTGGGGGGAAATAGGGGAGGGACGGTGGGGGGTGGGGAGCTGGGGAGAGATAGCAAGTGGAGAGTTGCCAGATGTAGATGATGGGGAGGAAGGCAGCAAATCACACTGCCACATGTGTACCTATGCAACAATTTTGCATGTTCTTCTTATGTACCCCAAAACCTAAAATGCAATAAAATAAATAAATGGGGGAAAAAAAGAAAGAAAATTAGAAAAAGAAGGAAACAGTTTCAATATCAACAGAAAGTACATCCACTCAGAGACCACATCCAAAACTCACCAACTTCAAAGATTGTAGATAAATCCACGAAGATGTGAAGAAACCAGCCCAAAAAGGATGAAATCACCAAAAACCAAAACAACTCTCCTCCTCCAAGGGATTACAACTCCTCACCAGAGAGGAAACAAAATTGAATGGAGAATGAGTTTGATAAATCAACACAAGCAGGCTTCAGAAGGTGGATAACAACAAACTTCTCTGAGCTAAAGGTACATATTCTAACCCAATGTAAAGAAACTAAGAACTCTGAAAAAAGATGAGATGAAATGCTAACTAGAATAACCAGCTTAGAGAAGAACATAAGCAACTTGATGGGGCTGAAAAACACAGCACGAGAACTTCATGAAACATACACAAGTTTCAATAGCCGGTTGAACAAGCAGAAGAAAGGATATCAGAGATTGAAGATTAATTCAATAAAATAAAACTAGAATGCAAGATTAGAGAAAAAAAGAAAGACAAGAAATGAAAAAAGCCTCCAAAAAATCTGGGATTATGTGAAAAGATCTAATATATGTTTGATTAGTGTACCTAAATGTGATGGGGAGAATGAATCAAAGCTGGAAAACACTCTTCAGAATATTATTCAGGAAAACTTCCCCAAGCTAAAAAAGCAGGCCAACATTCAAATCCAGGAAATGCAGAGAACACCACAAAGATATTTCTCAAGAAGAGCAACCCCAAGGCAAATAATCACCAGATTCACCAGGGTTGAAATGAAGGAAAAAATGCTGGAGGCAGCCAGAGAGAAAGGTCACGTTACCCACAAGGGGAAGCCCATCAGACTCACAGTGGATCCCTCAGCAGAAATTCTACAAGCCAGAAGAGAGTGGTGGCCAATATTCAACATCTTTAAAGAAAAGAACGTTCAACCCAGAATTTTATATCCAGCCAAACTAAGCTTCATAAGAGAAGAAAAACTCAAATCCTTTACAGACAAGCAATTGTTGAGAGATTGCATCACCACCAGGCCTACCTTACAAGAGCTCCTGAAGGAAGCATTAGCCATGGAAAGGAACCAGTACCAGCCACTACAAAAATGTAGCAAATCGTAAAGACCATTGACAAAATGAAGAAACTGAGTCAACAAATGAAACCACCAGCTAGTATCAAAATGACAGGACCAAGTTCACATATAACAATATTAACCTTAAATGTAAGCGGGCTAAATTCCCCAATCAAAGGACATAGACTGGCAAATTGAATAAAAATTCAAGACCCATTGCTGTGTTCTATTCAGGAGACCCACCTCACTTGAAAAGACACATAGACTCAAAATGAAGGGAAAGAAGAAAATTTATCAAGCAAATGGAGAGCAAAAACAAGCAGGGGTTGCAATCCTAGACTCTGATAAAACGGACTTTAAATCCAAAAAAATCAAAAGAGACAAAGAAGGGCATCACATAATGGTAAAAGGATCAATGCAACAAGAAGATCTAACTATCCTAAATATATGCATCTAACACAGGAGCACCTAGATACATAAAGCAAGTTCTTAACAACCTAAAAAGAGACTTAGACCCCCAAACAATAATAATGGGTGACTTTAACACTCCACTGTCAATATTAGACATTAATGAGACAGAAAATTAATGAGAATATCCAGGACTTGAACTCAGATCTGGACCAAGTGGACCTAATAGATGTTCACAGAATTATCCACCCCAAATCCACAGAATACACATTCTTCTCAGTGCCACATCACACTTACTCTAAAATTGACCACATAATTGAAAGTAAATCAACCTCAACAAATGCAAAAGAACAGATATCATAACAGTCTCTCAGACCACAGTGCAATCAAATTAGAACTCAAGATTAATAAACTCACTCAAAACCACACAACTACATGGACACTGAACACCCTGTTCCTGAATGACTACTGGGTAAATAATGAAATGAAGGCAGAAATAAAAATGTTATTCAAAACCAATGAAAATGAAGACATGAAGTACCAGAATCTCTGAGACACATTTAAAGCAGTGTCTACAGGGAAATTTATAGCACTAAATACCCACGTGAGAAGTGAGGAAAGATCTAAAATCAACACCCTATCATCACAATTAAAAGAGCTAGAGGAGCAAGATCAAAAAATTCGAAAGCTATAAGAAGGCAAGAAATAACTAAGATCAGTGAAGAACTGAAGGAGATAGACACATAAAACGTCCTTCAAAAAATCAATAAATCCAGGAGCTGGTTTTCTGAAAAGATCAACAAAACAGGTAGACCAATAGCCAGATTAATAAAAAAGAAAAGAGAGAAGAATGGAATAGATGCAATAAAAAATGATAAAGGGGATATCACCACCAATTCCTCAGAAATACAAACTACCATCAGAGATTGCCACAAACAACTCTATGAACATAAACCAATAAATCTAGAAGAAATGGTTAAATTCCTGGATGCTTACACCCTCCCAAGACTAAACCTAGAAGAAGTTGAAACACTGACAGACCAATAATAAGGTCTGAAGTTGAGGCGGCAATTAATAACCTACCAACCAAAACAAGTCCAGGTCCAGATGGGTTCACAGTCGAATTCTACCAGACATACAAAGAGAGGCTGGTACCATTCCTTCTGAAACTATTCCAAACAATACAAAAAGAGGGAATCCCTGCTAAGTCATTTTATGAGACAAATATCATCCTGATACCAAAACCTGGCAGAGAGTTAACTAAAAAAGAAAATTTCAAGCCAATATCCATGATTAACATTGAAGCAAAATCTTCAATAAAATACTGGCAAACCAAATGTTTATCCATCACGATCAAGTAGGTCTCATCCTAGGGATGCAAGTCTGGTTCAACATATGCAAATCTATAAATGTAATCCATCACATGAGCTAAACCAAAGACAAAAGCCACATGATCATCGCAATAGATGCAGAGAAGACCTTTGACAAAATTCAACAGCCCTTTATGCTAAAAACTGAACTAACTAGGTATCAATGGAACGTATCTCAAAATAATAAAAGCTGTTTATGACAAACCCACAGCCAATATCATACTGAATGGACAAAAACTGAAAGCATTCCCTTTGAAAATTGGCACTAGATAAGGGTGCCCTCTCTCACCATTTATAGTCAACATAGTATTGGAAGTTCTAACCAGAGGAATCAGGCAAGAAAAAAGAAATAAAAGGTATTCAGTTCGGAAAAGCAGAAGTCAAATTGTCTCTATTTGCAGATGACATGATTGTATATTTAGAAAACCCCATAATCTCAGCCCAAAATCTCCTTAAGATGATAAGAAACTTCCACAAAGTCTCAGGATACAAAACCAATGTGCAAAAATCACAAGCATTTCTATATGCCAATAACAGACAGAGAGACAGTATGAGAGAACTCCCATTCACAATTGCTACAAAGAGAATAAAATTATATAGGAATACATGAAGGACATGGAGGATGTGAATACATGAATACATGAAGAACATGAATACATCAATATGTGAATGAATTCACATGAATACATGAAGGACATGAATTAATGAAGGCAATGAAGGACCTCTTCAAGGAGAACTACAAACCACTGCTCAAGGAAATAACAGAGGACACAAACAGATGGGAAAACATTCCATGCTCATGGTTAGGAGGAATCAATATCGCGAAAATGGCCTTACTGTTCAAAGTAATTTATAGATTCAATGCTATCCCCATCAAGCTACCATTGACCTTCTTCACAGAACTGGGAGGGGGAAAAAACACCCTATACTTTATAGGTAACCAAAAAAGAGCCCACGTAGCCAAGATAATTGTAAGCAAAAAGAACAAAGCTGAAGGCATCATGCTACCTTACTTCAAACTATGCTACAAGGCTACATTAATCAAAACAGCATGGTACTCGTACCAAAACAGAGATATAGACCAATGGAACAGAACAAATGCCTCAAAAGTAATGCCACACATCTACAACAAACTGATCTTTAACAAACCTGATAAAAACAAGCAATGAGGAAAGAATTCCCTGTTTAATAAGTGGTGTTGAGAAGACTGGCTAGCATGTGCAGAAAGCTGAAACTGGATCCCTTCCTTATACGTTATACAAAAATTAACTCCAGATTGATTAAAAGTTTTAACACAAAACCTAACACCATAAAAACCCTAGAAGAAAACTTAGGCAATACCATTCAGTACCTAGGCATAGGCAAGGACTTCATGACCAAAACACCAAAAGCAATGGCAACAAAAGCCAAAATTGAAAAATGGGATCTAATTAAACTTAAGAGCTTCCGCACAGCAAAAGAAACAATCATTAGAGTGAACTGTGAACCAACAGAATGGAAAAAAGTTTTTGCAAGCTACCCATTTGACAAAAGGCAAATACCCAGAATCTGCAAGTAACTAAAACAAATTTACAAGAAAAAAACAAACAACTCCATAAAAAAGTGGGCAAAGGATATGAACTGACACTTTTCAAAAGAAGACATTTATGTGGTCAAGAAACATGTAAAAAAATACTCATCATCACTGGTCATTAGAGAAATGAAATCGAAACTACATTGAGATACCATCACACCCCATTTATAATGGCGATCATTAAAAAAATCTGGAGACAACAGATGTTGGAGAGGATGTGGAGAAATAGGAACACTTTTACACTGCTGGTGGGGGTGTAAATTAGTTCGTCCATTGTGCAAGACAGTGTGTCTTGTATCCTCAAGTATCTAGAAATAGAAACACAATTTGACCCAGCAATCCCATTACTAGGTATATACCCAAAGGATTATTAATTGTTCTATTATAAAGACACATGGACACATATGTTCATTGCAGCCCTGTTTACAATAGCAAAGATCTGGAACCAACCCAAATGCCCATCAATGATAGACTGGACAAGGAAAATGGGGCACATATACACCGTGGAATACTATGCAGACATAAAAAAGGGAATAGTTCATGTCTTTTGCAGGGACACAGATGAATCTGGAAACCAACATCTCAGGAAACTGACACAAGAACAGAAAGACCAAACACCATACGTTCTCACTCATAAGTGTGTGCTGAATAATGAGAACACATGGACACAGAGAGGGGAACATCACACATTGGGGTCTTTGAGGGTGAGGAGTTAGGGGAGGGATAGCAGGGGGTGGGGAGATTGGGGAGGGATAACATTAGGAGAAATAACTAATGTAAGTGACAGGGGGATGGAGACAGCAAACCACCATGGCATGTGTGTACCTATGTAACAGTCCTATAAGATCTGCACATGTACCCCAGAACCTAAAGTAAAATAATGAAAAAAAATTATAAAGAGGTCAATTCAGCAAGAGAATATGATTTTAAATATATATGCACCCAAATATATATACATATAATTTATTTATATAAATCATTTATATAATTAAACATCTATATATAAAGAAAACATTATTAGAGCTAAGGAAAATTATAGCCCTCAATAAAATAATAGTTGGAGACCTCAACACCCCACTTTCAACAGTGGACAGAACTTCCAGACAGAAAATAAACAAAGAAATATTAGTCTTAATCTGCAGTATAAACCAAATGGACCTAATAGATATTTACAGAACATTATAGCCAAGAGTTTAGAGTGCACATTATTTTCCTTAGCACAAAATTATTCTCAAAGATAGATTATATGTTAGTCAACAAAACAAGTCTTGAAGTATTCAAAAATTTGCAATAATATCAGGCATTTTCTTTGTCCATAATAGAATAAAACTAGAAATTAGTAACAAGAGGAACACATGCAAGTATACTGATACCTAGAAAATAAACAATATGCTCCTGAATGACCGGTGGATTAGTGAAGAAATTAATGAGAAAATTTAAAAATTACTTGAAACAAATGGTAATGAAAACATGCCATACCAAAACCTATAAAATACAGCAAAAGCAGTACTAAGAGGAAAGTGTAGCTATAAGTACCTACAACCCCCAAATAGGAAAAACTCCAAATTAAAAATATAATGATGAATCTTAAAGAACTAGAAAGATAAGAGCAAACAAAACCCCAAAATAATTTTTAAAAAAATAAACAGCTGAGCAGAAATAAATGAAGTTGAAATGAATGAAAGAATACCAAAAATATCAATAAAACACAAAGTTGGTTTTGTAAAATCAAAAAAGTTGACAAACATTTAGCCACACAAACCAGAAAAATAGAATAATCTGAATAAGTAAAATCAGAATTGTAAACATTACAACTGATAATTTACAAATTAAGGAATTATTAATGGCTACTATGAGCAACTATGTCAATAAATTGAAAAATCTAGAAAAAATGGAAAAATTATGAGATAAATAAAACCTGCGAAGATTGACCTAGAAAGAAATCTAAAGCCTAAACAGACCAATAAGTAACAAATCTGAAGGCATAATAAAAAGTCTCCCAGTAAGTAAAAATCCAGGACCTAATGGCTTCACTGCTGAATTACACCAAACATTTAAGAAAAATGAATACCAGTCCTAATCAAATTATTTTTTTAAATATAGAAGGAAATTTTTCAAAACTTATATAACCAGATCAGCACTACCCTTATTCCAAAATCAAACAAAGACATAAGAAAGAAAGGAAAGAAGGAAGGAAAGAAAGAAAGAAAAAAAAGAAAGAAAAGAAAGAAAGAAAGAAAGAAAGAAAGAAAGAAAGAAAGAAAGAAA